>NW_005842582.1:594072-597506 GCF_000455745.1 Alligator sinensis
GTGCTTGCTGTAGCTTGTTTTTACTAATAATTAATTAAAAGCTAAGAAAATGGAAAGCAATTACACATGAGAGAAAATAATCTTTTTGTGGACTAGGTTCAATTTCCAACTCTACCAAAGACTTGCTGTTTGACCAGCCACTTTAGGTGCCAGCCACTTCAGGTATGCCTACACAGCAAAATACAGTACCATGCCATGTCATGTTTTTCCTTTTCGTCCTCCTTCACCCTGAGGAATTAAAGTGAGGTCTGTAGTGCCTTCTCAGTGCTTGCTCTATCCTAGCAAGAACATAATAATAACAGGTATTGAACTTCTTTCCCTGCCTCTGCTCAGCACTGCAAGATGCTCAGGTAAGAGAAAAAAGGGGTGGGCTGTGTCCTAGACCCTAAGACACAGCTCATGCACCATCCCAGTATCAGATCAGTGTCTGAGACACATGCCACATGTTCAATTTAAGGCATGATACAAATCAGCACAAAAGAGTGCAACAGTAAATAAAGAATATCTTTATGGTTGGTTTGCCATTTTATCCTACCAGAAATTACTCAAGCATGGCATGTTAACCATGCCATGAATATATGTGTGCCTCTGAGGGCCCAAGAAGCTAGAATCCTGCAAAGCACACAGAGCACCTATACATGTGCAGCAAGTCTGCTCTGACACGCTGAAATGAGCTTTAGTTAAAGTGTCCTCACTGCCATTTTTCAGTGCAGGGACACTGATACATGACACACTCCGGGCACTTTATTTAGAGAGGCTTTTGGAGATGCTCTAATTAAAGTGCCTCTCCTGCTGCTCCCGGTGCACATGTATAAATGCCCCAGTTACCAAAGAATTCAGTCCCGTGTGGCATTATGATTCTTGTGTGAATTATCAGAAATGGATGTAGGTATTTCAGCAATATAAGCATCCATCAGCCCTTCCCTGGTGTGAAAGACCAGAAAATAAGAGCACACAAAAAAGGGGCAAATATTTTGACTGACCTTGTAACACGGGCAAACTTTTACAGAAAAAAGGTGAGCCTGGTAGCCAAGAAAACATTTACTAAAATATCAAAACTTATATACATAGAGTGACATAATTTTGTCAATGTTAACTTCTAAGACTAAGAGAAATTGTTTTGTCCTTCCAAAGGTGCCCGAGGAGGTCATAGGCAAAGAAGACACTTTCACTATATACTGCCTGTTTTGCTATCCTCCCTTCCCACCTCAGCCCCACATCTGTGTTTTCTGGGGGCACAGCATTCAATATTATGGAGCCCAGATTCCCTTGGAGGCTCTGCCCTGCCAGAAGGGTGATTTTGTGAACTTAATTTCAGGCATTTTTGAACACTGCTCAGCGAAGGTTTGCTTACAGAATGACAGGATTCTTCTGTGCAAGGGAACTCTGTTCCCGGGCCTGAACAGTGTTCCAGGCTTCGGCTTCTTTTCCCCAGCTGCAGGGTACGAAGAGGCTCCATCTGTCTGCAGCAAAGCTGTTGCTGGCTTGGGTTTAGTTAGTGGCTTTGCCACGTAGGGAGCTGTCTGCTCAGTTTTGTGGAGATCTGTTGTACTTGTTGAAGCAGAGACCACCTTTGGCTGCTCCCTGGGAGCTCTTATCACTGTCCTATCTGGCCTCTTCCTCCCTTTTTGTGGAAACTGCCTTTTGTGACTGGATGGGGATATGACCTCACTTGGGGACTGTTGTTGTGGACCTGCAGGGGATCCCAGGTGGAAGTCAGTGCCAGCTGTTTTCCTCCCTTGGGGCTTAATGATTTTCTTGGAGATGCTCTCTGGCATCTGGAAGGTGAAGTGCTTGATGTTTACACTTTGGTCTGATCCCTGCAGAGACTCAGGTGATGTTTCCATCTCCTTCTGGATCTTTGTATTTCTCTCTCCCAGGGGGCACTCTGTTAGCTGCCACTCCTGACACTGCCTCCCATTTAATTTCAACATGATGCCTTCTGTTATCTGCCACTCCTGAGCTTGTCTCCTTTTTAATTTTAGCATGAAGCCTAGGTTCATTTTCATTCGTCTCTTGTTCCCTTGAGTCTCTATTGACAGATGGGTGGGAAAAACAACCAGTTTGGGCAAGGCTGCTGTCTTGTGTTGTCCCTGGTGGGTACACCTGGACTCAAGGCATTTGTAGCACAGCAGGCAGATGGGGTATTCTACCACTGCGCCTTCCATGGAGAGGCAGGAGCCGCTGGGGTACTTGTTCAGCAGCTCCACCAGCAGGTTGTACTGCAGGTCACAAATGGCCTGCCTAGTGGTGGAAGAGTCAATGATGGCTTCTATGAGCTCTTCCAGGTCAGGCGTCTCTGGGCTGCCCTGCTGAGGCCGAATCCTTGCAGGATCCAAAGGGCTTTGCCCTGCTTCTGTCTCTTGCATTGTGTGAGGGCCTTTCCCTTTCCTTTCAATGGGAAGCTCCAGACTCCTGGCCTGTTTGGTTCTGCTCCTGCTGTGTAATAGTCTGGATCTCAGCTCGCTCATCATGACTTCAGATGGTGGTGATGTCTGACTCACTGTCTCTGACCTGGTGTAGACATTGGTTTTTATGTTTGTCCAGCTCCCTTTTGCGTTTCCACCTCTATCCTCCTCCATCTGGAGCTTTTGCTTTTTCTGGGGTTTGCCAGTGCTGCTCAAACTCGACACAGAAATGCTGGGTGTCACCACAGGTCTCTGCCCTGGTGGATTGGGGCCATTTGGTTTTACTTGGTGGCCCTGTGTTGTACTGTTCCTGTCTTTTTGCATGTTGACCTCTTGCGATGTCCTGAGGTCTCGTGCAGGAGGAGAGGCTGGTCTCGTGTAGGAGGAGAGGCTGCACCCCATCTGCAGTGCACCTCGATTTTCTGGAAAATCAGGTATGTTAGGTGCCTCTGCCCCATAAGGCATCCAGGAACAAGAATTGCCTATTTCCCACCTAGCTTCAAAGGGTGAGGGATGTAGATCCTCTGGCCAATCTTCATCAGGGACACTTGAAAAAAGATGTAGCAGAAATGGGAAGGGGTAGGGAACCACCTGCATAGGACAGGAGAACCAGCCTTCATTCTCCAGGTCAGGAGGTATAAACATCTTCCAAGAAGACTGGCTCATCCTGGGCAGGCCCCCTCTCTGCTTCACCTGCATGTTTAAAATAAGGTGCACTCTCAGGAAGAGCAGCTCATCCCACATAGTTAGTGGCACTATTAGGGCAGGGTGGCCAGGACAGTTGTCCCAAGGACCGACTTGGGGGAAAGTAGAAAAAAATGGCTGCTGTTGCGGCCATGCAGGCACGGTGGCAGTAACTGGAACATGCTGCTGCTGCTGTGTGTGGTGGCTGCCCTGGGTGCCTGGCCATGTTGTTACACCTCTGGGGGCAGTAATCATTTCTTGGTCATGGTTTGAGCTCCACATGGATGACTTTGGAGCTGAAGGTAGGAAAGCCTGCAGGCTTTCCCATGGGGTGTCCTGAAA
>NW_005842582.1:597516-598511 GCF_000455745.1 Alligator sinensis
TCTTGCTCTGAATATACCAGCTGAAGTCCTCTCTTATGTCTCTGACCAGGAAGTTCATCTTCATCTCAGCTAAATTAATGCAAGTCACCCTGGGTAGTAGAGAGTGTTTGCTGAGGTGCACCATTGATGCTGTGTCCAGGATGTGTAGACTCCACCACATGGTGAAGTGCTCCTGCCTTGTGTCAAGTTCAGTGGGATGGGTACCTGGGCCCATATCCAGCCAAGCAGAGCTCCAGGGATTCTCCTGCTTCTCCTAGGGCTGCTCCAGGCTGGCTGGGGGAATCTCTCTCACTTGGATAATGCTCCTCTGGGATGGTCTAACTATCTGATGAGTCTGTGCTTGGATGTCTGGGTTTCTCTGATCATGAACTTTCAGTATGGTGGCAGATTGGTATGGCAGCCCACTGAGGACAGGCTCAAGAAACAACATGCTGCTCTGGGCCTTCCAGTATGAGAAGCTAGGAAAGCTGACGCAGAAATCCTGGCTCTCCTGCATATGCGAGGGGCAGGTAACTGAGGTAAATGACTGTGTTGCCTTTCCCAGATGGCCAGTTTTGGTCTCCTCTGTGTCTATTTCAAGGTGGAGTACATTATTTTCATAACCTAGTGATAGCTCCTCTGGAATGGGGGGCTGTGGCTCTAGAAGCACACTGATCTTTATCAAGGTGTCTCTAAAACATGGGCACAGAGGTGGGCAGCTCTGTGCTCTGGGCAGCTGTGAAATGTCTGGTGCAGTGCTGGCGAAAGCCTTGCTCATTGGAGTGGTGCAATCATTTGTCACTATTGTCATGGCTATTTTTGCAGCCCCCAACAAAGGCAGCCCCCAGGGCTGCTGCTCCAGTCTCTCTCCCCTAGTTATGCTACTGCAGAGGTGCAGGGGAGGGGCCTGAGGGATCATTTGGGCGAGTGACTCTGTGTACAAGGTGGGAATCCCCAACTGGCTTTGGAGATGCTTCCACCTGATGTTGAAGTCCAAGCAACGTCTCAGGTTCAGC
>NW_005842582.1:598542-604533 GCF_000455745.1 Alligator sinensis
TGCTTTTGATGTGCCTTTGTGCCATCTTCGGGGCTCTTGGAGAGATGCAGTGTTCCGACTGGGGGAACTGATTCCTCCTCCCTTATCCAGTTGGCAAGCTCAGGTGCAGGTGAGGGGGCTTCTCTCATTGAAGAAGGGCTCAGTGATGAGAGGGAAGTTGTATCATATTCCATAGAGACATGGGAGAATCGGGAAGTGGAAAGAGTCATTTCATTGGATCTTTGGGACACAGAAGGCATAGAGAAGAACAGGGTTAGTCACTCTGACAACTATGCATGGGGACAACATACTGCTCAGGAACAGCTCAGATACTTGTACTTCTGCTTCAGTGCTTATAGAAAATAAGCTGGTTCATGGTGGTTTGAGGGGGGGAACAGGCACAACCTTTTTTTTGCATGCAGGTGTACATGGGGCTCAAGCACAATGGGGGCACTATCTTCACATGGGCATTTGTCAGTGAAAGCCAGAAAAAAAAATTAGTCTGAAAGGGGAATGTGGGTGTGTGAGAGAGAGGAGGGGGGAGACTGCTGTGTTCCCCTTCTACTGACCAGTGCACTAGCCCAGCAGCTCTTAGCCTGCAGGTCAGTAGTGGCCCACAGATCTGGAACCTGGCACCCTGGGGGCAGTTACACATACCATATGAGCACAGGAAAAATGGCCTGCCTGCTCCCCTCACTGTATATGGGGGATGAAAGGAGAACTAGGCCTCTGTTTCAGGAGCCAGAGCCGATGCTTCTGTTTTAGGGAGCAGAGAACCCATACCCTAAAGAGTCAGAGACTATTTAAAGGACAAGAACCTCTTGTGTGCCTTGGTGGGTGGGGATAGGAGAGAGATGGCTTAGCTAGCCCAGAGCAAGGGTAGACAAGGAGGGAGGGAAGGGAGGAAAAGCGGGGAAGTGGGCAGGGTGTATTCTCTGTATCAAGGACAGAGGATACTTTGGGTGTCTGAAAAGGAATTTGGATTGTGAGTGTGCAAAGACTGGGGTCAAAGGTGGGTATTTGGGGCTTGTAGTCCTGTGTGTTGGGGAGGGCGGGGGTGAGAAATAGGGCACCATGTACTGGAAGGGACTGTGAAGGTTTTTTCTTGGCTGGGAGGGGAGGTGATTTTGGGGTGTGACTGAAAAGGAAAGGGCTCTGTATCATGGTTATAGATCCTTTGTCTCTGAAAAGATTCCTTGACAATTTTTGGGTCACTATGCTGAACGTTAGGTAGTCCTGGGGAATTGCCCTGCCCATGTAACATGTGGAACCCTCAATGGTGAACATGTCTGAGGATGAGAATGGCTAGTACCAGTAGTGGGCTATTAGGAGTCATGCTGTCAGTCCCCATAAAAGAGGTCTACATGGCACAGTCCAGGGATTATCTCCTGCTGGCTTGATTTTGGGGCCATGTTACATGCTGTGTTGCACCAGTCTTTCAGTTGCACCAGGAAGCTGGCAGGAGAGGGAGCAGGGGCAGCGTTCTGGAAATTGCCTGCTGGAAGCCTCTGTAGATACATAAGGACCTGGTTCTACTCAATACCTGTCATCATTGCATCTCCCTTTTGGTGGCAGCCACAAATGCTTCACTTTGGAAGATAACCTTTCAGCAAAGACTTGGTCCTTGGGGTTTCAGGATCCCAGTGGATCTGATTTTTCCTTGCCCTTTGTGTCCCTCCCTCCTCTGCCCTCATATCTCATATCCACCCTTTGGCTGTCTTACAATAGTAGGTCTTCATCAAGGGGATAGGTTGCATGCTGCCCCCTCCTCTCCGTGGTCTTGCAGGTGTAAACAAAGGGGAGATGTCCTGGGGGCACTCTGAAACAGCTGCATGACAGAAAGGAAATGGATAAGATGCCTGAGCTTGTCCCTCCCCACCATGGCCTCTCTTCACCTAAGACACAGTGCTCTCCTGAGGCAGCCCTACCACTTGTTATTCCCAACCCTCCTTAGGTCTGCCTTTCAATGGCCTGCGTGTTGAGGTGACCCCTGTTGAGGGCTGATAAGGGGAGAGTGCACCTTCCTGGCTAAAGCTTGTGTCATGTCCCTCCTCCAGCAGCTAGTTGATGTTCAGGATAACAGCCAGCTGGAGCTAGGATAATGGTCAGAGGCTCATGGAGTGCCTCTTCACTCATGATGGGAGCCCTACACTGCAATGCTGAAAGGCTTGCATTAAAATCCTGCTGGGGACCCAAGGCAGGGCTTTGGGCTGGTGGTGGGGGACACCACACATTCAGGCTGAATAGCCAGGAGCTTGTCCCTGTCCCTACCCCTACACATATGAAGGACAACCTTACTCCGCCTTCACAGCACCCGGGCTGTGCACTAGGCTGCTCTGAAACAGCATTTTCTCCTGGTCCTATGATGGGGGAGTCCAGTTCATGCTCTGTGTCCTTTTGGATTAAATGAGATGCATGATGCAAGAGGAAGGAATGAGGCACTGCACAGTGCATGGGAGAGCTATGTCAGAGGTTGCCCCTTACAGTGGGGGGAGTCAAGAGTGTCCAGACACAAGTGAGAGGGCAGGGAGAGGTGGGAAATAGAGCTGGGTGGGAATGATACTATGATGCTAAAGGAAGGGACTTTGGGGTTTATGGGTGGTAATGCTTACCATGTCCTTACCGGCACCCAAGTCTCTTTCTGTTTTACCTCCTGGAGTGTGAAAGCTGGCAGAAAGGAGATAGAAAGAAGCTAGTGTCTGCTAGGGGAGGCTGCATCCTCTGACTCCTGAGTCTTTTGCCCAGGGGCAGCCAAAGAATGGAGCCCCAGCTGCTTTGCTTGAACAGCTCCTGCTATGCAAGGAGAGGTAGGAAGAACCACAGACCCTCTATCTCTTTTTTGCAGGGGCCCAATGCAAAGCCCAGAGGCTGCTTACCAGTCAGCTTGTGCCTCTTCTTCTCTCGAGGAACCTGTTACACACAGAGAGAAAGCAGTGAGTTTAGAGGGGAACTTTCCTATGCTACCAGGAAACCACTGAGCAATATCATCCAGATATCCATGACACAGGATCATAGGAACATTTCTCCCCATGAGAAATGACTGGTCTGTGAGGCATTGTGAGAGTCAGCTACAGTTCCCTGGGAGGAAGTCAGCATTAGTCTCCAGACCAGTAGGATCGGTGGACCTTTGGAAAAACTGGGTATTCATGGGACCCAGAGCCTGAAGAGTTGATAAGCTTTATGCAAAAAAAGGCTGCAGAGTTTTCCAGCTGTCCTTCAGGAAGGAGCCCATTTGTTATAGAACTGGCAAACACTGCAAGTGAAAGGGCTACAAAGGCCAGTGGTTTTCCACTCACATTATGCCATGAAATTAGGCCATGAGAGGGATTCCAGCATCTGGATAATGGATTTCCCTTTTACTCCTACAAAGAAATGGACCCAACGATCTTCCAAGGTCCCTTCCAGCCTTACAATCTATGAATGCATGAGGAGTGAGGAATAGTCTATCACTATGGGTTTGGGATGGCTGGCTATTAATTCACAAATAGCAAATCCATGAATGGGTTTTGCAAATCCTCCTAAACATGTACTGAGAAAACCATTACCTCTTAGCCCTGCCAAACCATGCTTTTTGTCATCACCAGTACCTTTACAGCAGAAAAACAGCAAAGCACGAGCCTAGCCATGTGACCCATGGACCTGGGAGCGACCAAGCACTGGTGGCCTTAGGATCACCCTCAGGACTCTTCTGGTCTTTAGAGCTGTCCTTGGCAGTCAGTTCTGGGCTTGAAGGGCCGCTAACTTATCCCGTGATGCGTACCCCAACTACTCTATAGGATTTATCATGTTAGCAATAACAATCTGAGGGGTGGTAAACATTCTAGGAGTGATTATATGTGCACTTCCAGGTCATTGAATCTTTTGTGCTCAAAGACAAGCTACTCACCTAGGTGGCATAGCAGCTTTTATGTTAGGGCTCTGCAGGCCTGGCCTCATGGACAGACACATTGAAGAATATCAATCAATCTTATTCAATAATTCTCCCTTGATGATTCTTTTTTGATATCTGTCACTCAGTCCCTTCTTAATCTAGTTAACACAGGGGCGAGCAACTATTTTGGGCGGAGGGCTGCTCACTGAGTTTTGGCAAGGCATCAAGGGCCGCATGACAGGCAGCCAGGGGCAGATAAATATTAATTTTCTTAATTTTGGGGGGGCCCCATGGGCCGGACAGAATGGCCTGGCGGGCTGCATTTTGCCCACCCCTGATTTAACATGTGCTTGCTAGATACTGCAAAACATCAACTTTTTCCACCAGAAAGCCTGTATAGTACAAAACAATGCCTTACAAGCATCATTTGCATCTGTGCACTTACCATACCTTTATCAACAAAATTTGTAATCTCATCAAAGAATTAAACCAGGTTGATTCAACAAGATCTATTTTCCATAAGACCAAGTGGACTGGCATTACTTATATTCCCAGAGTTAATTTTATCCTTAGTCTTTAATTTGGTTATTGGTCAAATCCCATCTCATCTTTTCCATTATTTTCCAGGTTTTATTTTAGGCTACAAATTATCTCTGGCATGTTATGGGCCCTTTCCTGAATGTGACCAACCTAAGAACGAGTCCAGTCTTCCAGCATTGTCTCAGGAATACTAATTTATATAAAATGGACCTCAGTTATTCTCCCAGCCAACTTTTTGGTCTCTTAAAGTATCAATACATTTGCTCTGGGGTGGGGGTGTGCATTTTAATTTGAGTGGCTATTGTGATCCACTCTAATTAAAAAGCCTGCAGTGTCTCATGTATTTCAGTTTCAGGGGTCTGCAAATGGTCCAAAAGTGCCCCCACTGCCATTTTGAAACACGGGGGCACTGAATACACAAGACACTGCAGCAGGCTGGAACGTTCTAATTAGAACTTTCTGGCAGACTACATTAATCAGGTCTGCTCCAACGTGCTTACAGAGCACATGTAAGAGTGCCCTTAGATACAAGTTATCTAGGCTTGATTACTTTAAAAAAAAAAGCTTTATGCCCAGCTCCTGCTTTTGGATGATGGTAATCTACTCTTCCCCTTACATACCTGTCTTCTTAAGATGATACAGATGAGAAGTAAGAGCACTGCGACTCCTGCAAACACTATATCGGAGGTGGAGTTCTGTTCTAAGAATAAATCCATGTTGCTGAGTTTTAGCAGGAGGAATGACAAAAAGTCTCTTTCTTCTGCCTTTCACCCAGCTATACTAAACTTGGGAGACCCTGATGCCCCTGGCAGGTAACCAGGCAATGATGTCATCTCAAGTCAGAATGGGGCAGTATTTGTGTAACAGTCGAACAGCCTGTGACCTGAAGTGTCTGATACTGTCTAGCTGCACTTAATATGGTCACAAAATATGATCTAGCTTAGCTACTGAAAGCAGTATAGCTGTATTGGTACAGTATTGTGCTTGGGTGAAATGTCAGACTACTCCTGGGAACTAAGCTATTTTGTAGTTCTATAAAGCAGTACAGCAGGCCCTACAGACAACCGTGAGTGGTAGAGTCTGCATGTTATGGCATTTGCCCAGGTGCCTATACTCACTGAGAGAAGCATTATGTGATTGTTGTGTTATATCCATGCATTATATCCTGCAGGCTTGGTATTTTAATGGATGGTATTTTCAAAAGCAGCAAGGCAATGCCCTAACTCTGCTCCTATTGCCTGAAGTCAATGGGAGCAGGTTTAGGCCAGTGCTGCTCACTTGGAAAATCCTACCTGCTTACATCAGCTTAAAGATAACCATGTATTGTACTGAGGCATTTTCTGAATTCAAGCCTAAAACAAGGAAGTGAAAATAGCTAACCTAAGCAGAGCCAAAACCATAAAAGTCAGCCTAGTCCCAGGCAGACAAGGTTCCTTGGGTGAATTTGGTATCTTTTATTAGACCAACCCAAATAGTTGGAGAATAGTTATTAAGCAAGCTTTCGGGTTCAAAAACCCTTCGTCAGGCTAAGGAAGTTTCAGCAGTTGGTGTGTGCTCTTCCTGGATGGAATGAAAAGTAAAGAAGCCAGCGGCTGGGCTGG
>NW_005842582.1:606649-617613 GCF_000455745.1 Alligator sinensis
GGCTGGGGAGCTTGTTCTTGGAGTAATTTGTTCCATTTCTTCTTTTTATGTAAGATGAATGCTGTAGAAAGTTTTTCGTAGTCTCTTTGTATCCACTGTATATTGTCAGGGAACATGCATGGATTTCTGTCTTTTAAGTTGTTGTAGTGTATGATGATTTCCTTCCTGAGTTGGTCTCTTTTGGAGTAGAGTAAGTGAAGTAGATGATTTCTCATTTTCTCTGAAGTTCTTCTGCATAGCTGTGAAGCATATTTGGAGTTGTGTGTAGTAGTCAGGGGATTGTAGATGTTTAGTCCTTGGGGAATGAAGTTGTGTTTCTTGCAAAGGCTTAGAAAATATATGTCGCTGTTGAGTTTGGCTTCTTTCTTTTTCATGTTGTACAGTTTCCATTTCAGACGGCTGAAGGACCTTTGTGTAAATTCTGACCTTACTCAGCTATATTCTTCCCTCAGTCTTATGAACAACTTAACCAGACCACCAATGCAAAAGATAGGAAAACTGAGATGAGGTTAATGCTTTGTGAATTTAGGTCCAAGTCACATCTTCACATTCTGGTATAAACACCACCTTTGATCATATTTCAAACTGCTAGACCTTCATTCTAATGTGATCACAAGGTTGGGATACTGTCAAAAGGACACTGTAAAAATCTCTATGGTCCATTGCAGTCTCTGTGCTTGAGCAAGTTGATTAAAATATAATAAATATAAACAGAGGCTAAAATTCTGGGGGGAAAAAAGCTCTTGCTTAGAGAGATGTAATGGAATATTTCTTAGTAATGGGCAAACATTAGTTTATAACAGGGGTTGGCAATCCCCAGCAAGCATGCCAGAGCATGACACGCAAAGTCATTTTGCCCAGCACACCACAGGCCACAGTTGCTACCCAGAGCCCAGGCCACCTGTGGCAGGCAGCGGGGAGACTGCCAACAGGCTTCAGAGCCCCAGCTGGGCTCTGTGATGGTGGTGGCTGCATTGCCATGGAGCCCAGCTGTGCATCTTGGGGTGGACAGTGGGGGAAGAGCTGGGATTGCACTGCCTCAGGCCCCTTCTCAGCCATGTGCATCCGAGGTGCACATGCAGCTGCCGCTGCCATGGAGCCTGGCTGGGGGTCCAGGGCCCAGTGCAGCTGTTTGCAACCTCCTGGCTGCCTGCCACAGCTGACTCAGGTTCTGGGTAGCTGCAGCAGGTGGCAGGCAGGCTGCAAACAGCTGCACTGGGGTCCCAAGCCCAGCACAGGCTCCGTGGTGATGGAAAGTGCACATATGCCTTGGGCTGCATGGCAGGGAAGGGGTGGGGGCAGTGCAACCCCAGGCCCTCCCTGCCATTCATCTGGAAGCATGCGTGTACCCGCTGCCAGCAATGAGGATCAGGCCCCTTGTGGCTCCTCTGCTGGCTGCCTTTGGCATGCCAAATTGATGCATGGATTGATGTTGAGGTGTGTTTCAGTTTAATCTCAATCCTGGGAAAAATCTTTGAAAAAATTGTCAAGGAGGCCATCAACCACAAGCTTGTAACTGGTGGGGTATTCAGAAGCAACCAGCATGGCTTTGTTGAGGGTAGGTCATGCCTAACAAACCTGGTGTCCTTTTATGACCAGGTAACTAACAAGCTGGACAAGTGACATGAGGTTGACATAATTTACCTAGACTTTAGCAAGGCCTTTGATACTGTTTCCCATGAAATCCTTTCAATTCAGCTGGGGTGGGGGGGGGGGGGGTACTGGCCTAGACCAATCTACAGTGAGGTAGGTTGGCAGTTGGCTCAGCAGCTGATTCCAGAGAGTTGTAATTGATGGGGTGGCCTCATCCTGGAGGGCCATCTCCAGTGGTGTCCCCCAGGGATCAGTATTTGGGCCCGTGTTCTTTAACATCTTTATCAATGACTTGGATGAGGGGGGTGGAAAGTGCAATGATTAAGTTTGCAGATGACACCAAGCTGTGGGGTAATGCAGGCACATATGAGGAAAGGGTAAGGATCCAGGACAACCATGACAGCCTGGTCCTATGGGCTGAACGGAATCAGATGAGGTTCAATAGGGACAAGTGCCAGGTCCTTCATCTGGGTAGGAAGAACCTTCACTATAACTATATGATGGGTGGTTGTCCACTGGTTGGCACTGCATCTGAAAGGGCCCTGGGGGTGACAATCTATCAGAACATGAATCTGAGCCACCAGCAGGGTAAATAGAACTCTAGTGTGTATCAGACTGTGAGACTGTTGAGTCCGCAGTTCCCCAGTTTTTCCATGAGGACATCATTGGACACCAGGTCAAAGGCTTTCTTGAAGTCCAAAAATATGATATCCACCTCTTCTCCTTTGTCCTTTGTGTCACCTAGTCATAGAAAGGAATTAGGTTGGTCAGGCAAGACCTACCCACAACAAAGTTGTATTGGCTATCTCTTAGACTGTTACCTTCTGTTAGCCTGTTGTTAATAGTTTCCTTAATGATTTTTTCCAAGATCTTTTCAGGGATTGCAGTCAAACTGATTGGCCTATAGTTCCCTGGATCTCCCTACCTCCCTTTCTTGAAGATAAGCACCACAGTGGCTCTTTTCCAATCATCAGGTACCTTGCCCGAGTGCTACAAGTTCTCAGATATCCTCGCCATTGGCCATGCTATGATGTTAGTTAGTTCCTTTAGCATTCTTGGGTGCATTCCCTCTCAAGGTGTTCCGTCACAAGATCTATGCCAATGATGGGTATATGTTTGTCCTTCCCCTGGTGATCCTGCATCTTATCAGGCAGGATGATCCCATTGGGTTGATGGAAGACTGGTGCAAAGTAATCGTTAAGGAGATTGGCTTTTTCCTGGGTGCCGGTTATCAGCCACCCCACTTGCTTTAGCAAGGGTCCACTGTCGCCCTTGTTTTTTTTTCCTGACTTCCCACATATCTGAAGAAGGACTTTTTATTGTCCTTGATTCATATAGCCAATATGAGCTCGGTTTCAGCCTTGGCTTTTCTAGCTCGCTCTGTACAGGTGTAGGCCAGTGCTGAATACTCCGCCTTAGTGGTGTTTCCCATCTTCCATCCTTTATAAGATTCCCTATTTAGGTGCAGGAGGCCAAGGGGTTGCCCAGCACTTTGGCTACTTTTTCTATGGGCTGGAATGGACTTCCCTCATGCTTCAAGAATTGCATCCTTGAGGAGTGACCACTTGTCATGGACTCCCCTCCCTGTCAGGTTATGGCCTCTCAGGGCCTCAACAACTAGCCTCCTAAGCTTGTGAAAGTTGGCTTTCCTAAGGTCAAGGACTTCCGCATTGCTGACTGACTTGCCAGCTTTGCGGTGGATAGAGAAAGTGATCAAATCATGGTCACTGTCGCCCAGCTTCCCTTTGATTCTCAGGTCACTCACTAGATCATCCCCTTTGGCCAGTACCAGGTCTATCAGTGCTTTGCCTCTTGTTGGTCCGTAAATTTCTTGAGATGAATAGAGCTCATCAATGCCTGTGAGGAAGCACCGCAACAGATCAAATTTGGCTGAGTGCTCTTTCCATGAGATGTCAGGGTAGTTAAAGTTGCCCATGACAACCATGCATGACAACTGGCTGAGAGCGTGCAGCCTCAACCAGTTCCCTGCTAAATTAATGGTTAAGTCCTTGCTCTTGATTAGGAGGTCTGTAGTAGACTCCTACCATTATATCCCCTTCACCATGTTCCCCTTTCATTCTTACCGAGAGGGTCTCAAGCTGTCTTTCTTGGTTACCAATCTCCTCCTGTAGGAAAGTGTCCTGCTCCTTCACATAGAGAGGTACACCCCACTCTCTTTTTTGCAATACAATATCTCCTGTACAGGGTATTGCCATCTACACCTGTGGTCCAGAATCAGCCAATGTGTTGTGAACAGATCCAGAGATGTGCTCCTCCCCCTCTATTCAGTGTTGGTGAGGACACAGCTGGAATACCATGTCCAGTTCTGGGCACCACACTTCAGGAAGGGCATGAATAAGCTCGAAAGGGTACAGAGAATGGCCACCCATATGATTACAGACCTGGAGGATAGGCCCTATGAGGAGAGACTGTGGGAACTGGGTTTGTTCAGTCTGAGCAAGAGAAGACTGAGAGGTGACCTGATAGCTGCCTGCAAGTACATCTGGGGTGAACATCCAGGCCAAGTACATCTGGGCCAAGATCTAGGGGAGCATCTCTTCAGAAAGGCACCCCCAGGGAGAATGAGGACCAACAGGCAGAAGCTAATTGAGGAAAAATTTAGGTTGGACATTAGGAAAAACTTCTTTTCCATAATGGTATCTAGAATCTGGAACACACTCCCAGCAGAAGTGGTACAGTCACAATCCTTGGAGGTGTTCAAGAGGAGGTTGGACAAGCACCTTGTTGAGCTCATTTGAGCCCAATAACCTCCTGCCCAGGGCAGGGGACCGGACTTGGTGATTTTACAGGTCCTTTGACTCTGATTCTATGATTCACACTCCTGCCAAAAACTTTGCTGACCCCTGCCCTATGGGCTTTTTTCACCTAAGCATTAGTGCACAACAAATACCACTTGCCACATCTCTGTTTCCAATAAACAAACCAGTTAGTCTCAATTTTATACAATCTTCTCATTGCATGAAAATCATTATGCTTCTGTTTTATTTTTCCCCTGTGTATTTCATGGGAAGTAATATTAACGCATGTGTTTGCGTTATGACTCTGAGGGCTTTGGAGCTGTGTAGGAGACAAATCCAAATTAGAATAACTCGATACTTATAAACCAGGGGTCAGCAATATTTTTGGGTAAAGTGCCAAAAAAACCCTGCAACCTCGAGTCAGAAGATGTTGGTGTGCTGGGGCGGACAGCAGGGGAACCTTGAGGTGCCTGATCCTTTTTGTGGCAGTGCATTCCTAACCCCTTCCCTGCCATCTGCCCAGAAGTGTGTGTAGTCACTGCCAGCAACAAGGGGGGCTGGGGCTCTGGATGCCAGTGCAGCTGTTTGCAGCCTCATGGCTGCCTGCTGCAAGCAGCCTGGGCTTTGGGCAGGTTTTCATTCCTGTTTTCCTGATCTCCAACTATTTCCTTTTTTGCAAATAGCCTCATTTCTACCTTGTATTCTATCACTGTAATGTCTCCCTTTAGCTTTCCCCACCCTGCTTTTGTCCCCCTCCCCTCTCTGCTTTACCTTTCTGCTTTACCTTTTGTCTTTCTAATTTCTACTTATTTACATTCTCACTGACATCCTGCCACACTTAAAGCTTCTCTTATTCCTTGGAGTCTCAGAACAGCAGAAGGAGTATACCTGAAGAAGGGTTATTGCACCCCAAAGCTTGCCAAGAACTTTTTTCCAACTACTCAGTTGGTCTAATAAAAGCTATCACATCTATGCAAAGAACCTTGCCTGCCTGTTCTTCATAAGGCCCCTTCTGGCCCTACTTTTCTCTGATGCTATATGCCTAAAATTTGTTCGACCTGTCTGCTCTAAAAAAACTTTAGCCATACTGTTATACTGTCATACCATTAACATACTGTTAACATCATAGGTCCACTGTTTGTAGCTGAAAGTACAATGGGGAAGTTACCAATAAAACTTTAAGTAGAGGGGAAAAAGTACTTATGTAATACATAGATAGCTTGTTTTGCCAACATTTTGGAGAAAGAAAACTCAAACATGCTTTCATTCTAGAAAAGTAGGTAGAACAGAATACAAAAATAATTGAATAGTGATAAAAGTCACTAATCAGTGCAAGCTTTGGGCTTCTACAATTACTAATTCTTCTGCTAATATAATTATGAGTAAGCACACTTATACTGAAGACCGTATTTACTCAGTTTTATTTCAAAGCAGATTTTGAATATCTGTGAAAATGACTTGATTTTCTAGTATAGCAAAACACAAGCCAACTACTCAGTTGGTCTAATAAAAGCTATCACATCTATGCAAAGAACCTTGCCTGCCTGTTCTTCATAAGGCCCCTTCTGGCCCTACTTTTCTCTGATGCTATATGCCTAAAATTTGTTCGACCTGTCTGCTCTAAAAAAACTTTAGCCATACTGTTATACTGTCATACCATTAACATACTGTTAACATCATAGGTCCACTGTTTGTAGCTGAAAGTACAATGGGGAAGTTACCAATAAAACTTTAAGTAGAGGGGAAAAAGTACTTATGTAATACATAGATAGCTTGTTTTGCCAACATTTTGGAGAAAGAAAACTCAAACATGCTTTCATTCTAGAAAAGTAGGTAGAACAGAATACAAAAATAATTGAATAGTGATAAAAGTCACTAATCAGTGCAAGCTTTGGGCTTCTACAATTACTAATTCTTCTGCTAATATAATTATGAGTAAGCACACTTATACTGAAGACCGTATTTACTCAGTTTTATTTCAAAGCAGATTTTGAATATCTGTGAAAATGACTTGATTTTCTAGTATAGCAAAACACAAGCTATAGCAGGCATAGGGGAAATATCTGGGAATTCCAATAAAGTGACATTCAAACATGCCAGGTTTTGTTAGGTCATTTCTGCTTCATATTTATTTTATTTTGGCAAACAATCAGGCAGATTCCTGCTGTAAAGACTACAGAATTCCCTTACTCTTTTAGAAATACTTGGTCCTTATTCCCTAAGGTATGGAATGGGCTGGAAGTAAATTAGTGAAAGTTTAAAACAATTTAAATGATAGTTGCGTGTAAGATACAAGCAGCATGTTGCCTAAATAAATCAGACACTTAGAATCAGACACTACTTGATCTTTTTAGAGGCCAAATATCATGACTTTACAATTGATAGGTTTTTCTTCTCTAGTGAAGCTTGTGATCTTTTGTAGTGTTGATTTACTAAACACCTGGAAAAATAATGCTATGATCCACTTTTCACCATATAATCCACTTGATTGAAGGTTTCCCATTGAAATTTAAAGTATCCATTGAGAGAGTAGGAGGGTAGTGTGTCAGAGGTTTAAAGTTAATAAGGGATGATAATATGCTGATGACTTTAAACAGCACATTATCTTAATCATGATTTAAAAAGCCTTTACAGGAAATACTAACTCCAATGTGTGCAAAATGCACCCCACTTCTCCAACCTCATGACGTAAGAAATGGGTGCAACAGTACTCTCGCTATAAAAGCCTAAATGGAGACAAGGCCACTTTAGCTTTTATAGCAAATTAGCTAGACTATATCAGCACTGCATCTCCAGCCTGCTGTTTAGTTGATTTTACTTAATCTCACAGTAGATTTAAAATTCCTTGTCTTTACTGTGCTTTTGGAGTGGGGTAAAAATGCAGGTTCATTATCTTGTGGCTTTAAAAAAAACACACTTTTAAAAATATTTAAGGAAATAGCCTTAGATGACCCTAGAAGAAATTCAGGAGGCATTCAACAAGCCTTCTTCAGGTAGAGTTTTGGTGCCTATAATACAGGGATGGGGAATTATTTTGGCTGGAGAGCCTCTTAATGAGTTTTGGTGAGCTGTTGAGGGCTGCACACAACATATTTCAACAAATTATAGATAAAAAAATAAATCATATACTAAAAATCAAACCTCTACCATAACATTACATAAAAAAATATTATGTAAAAAAATAATTTTGGTCCTGATTTATGTGTTTTTGAGTGGTACATATAGAGGTGATTACATAACAGTTAAAAAAAGTCTTATTTTTGTATATTGTGTGTAGGGTTGTGGGGGTAGAGGGTGTGTGTGAGGGATGGGTGTTGTGGAGGTGCGCACATGTGTGTGTCAGAGAGCTGCCTGTGTGCTAGGTTCTGCAACCTGGCCAGGGGTGGGGGGAAGAGGAGTAGGGGGCACATGTGGGGGCCCACTCTCTCTCTGTCTCTCTATCCAGCCTGTGGCTGCCCACTCAGTGCTTCCAATGGAGCTAAGCCCTGCCTGCTCCTATCCGGGGCAGCTAGCAACGTACTCCCATTCCTGGCCAGCCCAGGTACTGCTTGGCTCCCACCACCTCCAGTGGTTCCTCCTCCTCCTGCCCCTTCTGTGTTGCTCTGGGCATCAGGTAGCACGGGGAAGTGGCAGCAGCCATGGAGATGTGTGCCAGGCATCACACGCTCACACAGAGTGTTAGCCTCTTATTCTGCATCTGTAGTCATGTATCCTTGAGTGTGGCATCAAGAGTTTGGGTGCTAGTGAGGAAGCTCCTGCGTGATTTCAGACACTTATGTGCTGAGGGATGGTCACACATTGGGTGTCTCACATTTTTAGTTTGTTTCCATCCTTCTGTCCTACTAGCCACTGCTCTTATGATGTCAGGCGTAGCGATGCCATCCAGCAGGTACACGCTGTTTAGGCTGGCAGGCTTCAGAAATCCTGTGATATATTGGCTGCTATCATGAAGTCAAGGTGCTCAAGTATGGATCTCTCCCCTAAAAGACACGTTACAAGGACGAGTTACAACTTATAATTTAACTGGTTTTAAGGACATCCATTAAATGGTATGTCCTCAGCTGAGAAAGAGCAAAAGGAGTAAACAGAAAGTGATTTTCCCCAGGAGTTAACCACAGGAGGGAGCCAGGGAGCAGGAAGCTTGCACAGCCCATTAGTAGATGTGCTGGGTATCTTTTTTTGGTTTGTTCTCTCTCTCCCTCTCTCTCTCTCTCTCTCTCTCTCTCTTTCACAGCCCAGGTGTCCTCCAGAGAGCAAAGGAGCCATAAATGGAGACTGGATCAAGCAGTCGTGACTTGTGTGGAAAGTGCCATGTTTGTGTTCCTCCCAGAGGAGGGGTTGGCAACGTTTTTAGGCAGAGTGCCAAAACCCACACAACCTTGATTTGTAAAATGTTGGTGTGCCAGGGGCAGATGGCAGGGGAGCTGTGAGGGACCTGATCCTTGTTGTGGCAGCACAGCCCTGGCCCCTTTCTCAAGGCATGTGCGCCGCACAAAATGTCTTTGCGTGCTATGCTCTGGCACTTGTGCTGGGGATCACCAACACCTGTCCCAGAGGGTTAAAACCACTTAATCTGTACTAAGTATAAGCTGGTGTCTGTCTTGGAGGAAAAGATTGAAAGGGTGGAATCACAGGTGTCCACACTATTAAGGAAAATGAAGGTTTCTTGGACAGGAGTTATGAGGGGCTGGCGCTGGAGAGACCCAAGGGAAAAGAAGAGATGACTTTTCTGGAAGAAGGAGAGTCCCCAGAATTCAAGAGAAACCTCCTGAAGTCAGCAACTGCTTTCAAGCATTGTGTGGTGGAAGGGCTGAGGAGGAAAAGGCAGAGGGCAGGACAGCAGCAGGCTAGAGCTGAAGGATGCAGCAGTCTGGAGAGCAGGAAGTACAGTGTCCTAGGGATGGAGGCTCTGAGGCCTGTGCACCAAGAAGGAATAGAAGAGCAATAGTGGTTGGGGGGGACCTTCTGTGGGCGATAGAAAGACTCATTTGTTCTCACATGGGGGCTCTGGAGCCCAAATCCAGGGAAGCCTGCCACAGCTCATCCCTCTCTCAGGCCACACCCTAGCTCTGCTTGTCCACCTGGGTACCAGCCATGCTGCTAGCAATGTCACCCAGCAGGTCAGGGGACCAGTGCCGTAGCAAGGAATTTTGGTGCCCGGGACAAGCCCACAGCAGCAGCCTGTCCTTGCCCCATGCACAGATCCGGGGGCACACAGTTCCCATGCTTGCCCGGGGGTGCACGCGGTGGTGGGATCTGCCCTCCCCCCTGTCCCTGCACCCCCCTAAATGAGCCACTCATGGCTCTGTCCTGTGCCCCACCCTGGCTGGGCAGCTCCTGTTGGTGCCCCATCACTTCGGCGCCTGGGGCGGTAGCCCTGCTTGCCCCCCCTTGCTACAGCACTGCAGGGGACACTAGGAGGCAGGTGGACTGAGAAGCTTTGAGGCAAGCGGTCTCATCCGCCCTCCCTTGGGCCTGCAGCTCTTGCCCCTGCCCTGCTGCTCCAAGGCGGTGGTGGGGCCACGAGGCGGGAATGCAAAAGTCACTCAGGTGCAGGCCATAGAGAGTGCCAGGAGGGAGCCCAGCAGTGCCCTTCAGCTGGCACTCTCTGAGGCCTGCTTAATTTATGGTGCTTTATAAATTTAAACACTATAAATTAAGAGGTGCTTAATTGATGCCCACAGCTGGGCAGGTTGCTGTTTTGCTTTGCTTGGCTCCAGCCCGGCTGAGCAAAGCTGCAGGCACAGCATTGCCAGGCCTTAAATACAAAATTATTGTATTGGAAGCTTAAAATGATCAATTTGCTGAAAAATGACAGTATGCTGACAAAATATGCCCATCAGCTGCAAATAAATCTTCTTCTTGTTGACTTTATAGCGTTCACTGGAAACTGTCTGGAGCGAGGGAGAAGTGGGCCGTCAAGGTGGAAGTCTTGCTCTGTTTTGAGGCCAGCAGCCCTGAGACTGCGTTGAGAGCTAACCCAAAAGTGGGCTCTCAACCTCCTGAAGACTCAGGACAAGCGCAGTGGCTTCTTAACTTGGCAGGGGAAATACCATGCATCTGTGCAAACAAGGTCTGTGTTTTTACCTGTCTGTGAGCATATTCTGAAAGTGGAATTTAGGTCCTGACTTTTGACAATATGTTCCTCATATCTTGAAGAAAAACTGCAAGAAGGCAGTTTTCCCGAACCGCTCCTCTGGTGTGGTTCAGTACCCACCGAGGTGCGCAGCTTTAAGCCCAGTTGATGGAAAAGGGAGTCTCCTCCCTTGCTTATGACTGAGGGCAAGCAAAACTTGGGGGCAACTAGGATGCCAGCCAAAGGATTTGGAAACATCTGAAGCCCCAGGTGTGGGTGGCGGATGTTTGCCGGTAGCAGGGCCCCTTATGGTTCTGGACTCTTGGATTTGGAATGAGTTGGGGCTAATTTGGCCTGGACTACAAATGAAATGAAAAAACCAACAAACCCCAAAGGGGGTTCAGGCTCCCCGAGAGCGGCTTGGGCTCTGCATCTGCTGATGCCTCAAACCCACGAGCTGCCTCCCAGGCGGTGGCAGAGTTTCAACGGGGTTTGCTCTGACTGATCGCACCAGGCTGGAGGCGGGGGGGGTGCGG
>NW_005842582.1:617832-645022 GCF_000455745.1 Alligator sinensis
TCGCAGCGCCGCCGGGCGCCCCCCCTGGGCCGCCTCGTGGACGGGGCAGCTCCGCTCCCTGCCCCCCCGGGCGCGGGCCGCTGGGAGCTGTAGGGGCACACGCACACACACGGACCCACACAGGGAGGGATATAGACACGCACAGAGACGGGCACGGGGACACACACATGGAGATGGGGACACACACAAGCATACACAGTGGCACACACATGGACACGGACACGCACACTGATGGGACACACACATGGACATAGGGAAACACACAGGGAGGGACACGCACAGAGACAGGGACACACACAGGGATGCACAGTCACAGACAGACAGGGACACACACATGGACACAAGGACACACACTGACACACACAGATGGGGACACACAGGTAGGGACACACACACAGACAGGACTCACACAGGCACACGCACAGGGATACACAGTTACAAACACAGGACACACATGGACACAGGGACACACACAGACAGGACATGAACACATGCATAGAGACAGGGACACACAGGGATACACAATCACAGACAGACACACAGGAACACATACATGAACATAGGGACACACTGACACACAGGGTACACACATGGACATGGACACACAGGCAGGACACGTACACACACAGAGACAGGGACACAGACACACAGACACGGGTACACAGGCACACAGGGCACACAGATGGACACAGGGACACACACAGGTAAGGGCACACACACGGACACACACAGACACAGGGGCACACACGTGGACACCCTGCTATCAGGGGGAGACTATTGGGCATACCTCAAGTTGATTTTGGGGGGGACCTATAGAGAAACCAGGGGCGCAAGGTCATAGGCTTCAAGCACAGAGCAGGGCACACCAGGCAGCACCCACTGGCCCTTGAATGAGTCCAGGGAGCCCATTGATGCTGCCCAGTGAAGCTCTGCCCAGAGATGTGGGTGCACAAGGGACATGAATGCAGCCCCGCCGTCCCCAGGAGTCCTCCCAGCCAGAGCCTTCTTTCTGGTCAGGTATACTGCCAGCTTCGCTTGGGCCACTGTGTGACACAGGAGTCTGGGGCTGGGGCCACTGTGCGACACACTACACTGGGCAAGGTTGACCTGTGGTCTGATGCAGTCAACAGCAGTTCTTATGTTCTTATTTTTCTACGGTCCGAAAAGGGGTAGGAACCGAGAGTTGGCATTTTCTGAGGGGCGCATTGAGCCTATCAAAAGGTGTCTCAGATTTGTGGAGGGATGCCTTGATTCCACACAGGTTGAGAACCACTGGTTTAACTGCTAAAATGTGCTCTCCTGGCACTAGAACCGCCTCAACAACGCAGGTCACTGAGCTTTACCCCTTGCTCAAGATTGGGAGTCTGAAGGATAATGTGACTTGTGACCAAAGAATTGCAAATGGCAACATCCAAGTGCTATAATGTTTGTTTTTTTTAAATTCCAAATTCTTCGCAACAGAAGAATCACTCTGTTCTTTTTGAGAATGGAGGGATGGTCTTTTCTGAGAGGTGCCCTGAGTCTATCAAAAGGGGCCTTGACTCTGTAGAGGGCTGCCTTGAATCTAAATAGTTTGAGACCATAAAAAACCCCCAAAACAAAAACAAAACTATATAAAAGCACTTGGATGTTGGTGCTTCAGATTTACTACTCATTTATTTTCTTCATTTGAGCAATTATTGTCTGAGGGTTGACTGAACTGCACCAGTCCAAAGCTGCATACTTAGGTGATGCTTTCCAGCTGGGTAGGGTCATGACTGCTAATCTGGTTGCAGACATAAAGTGAGGCGAAGGGAAATGAAAAGATGTGCCTGGTGTCCACACAACTACTGTGGGGGCATGGGCAACTGATGCCTCCTGAGTCTGGGGCGGCACCTGCAGAAGCAGGTATGGAGCTGGTGAGCACCCACAGATACCGCTGGTGGCATTGGTGGCAGGGCTGGCCCTGTCAGGGGGATCATGTGGCCTCCCCTCTCCCCGCCCCCGGTGATTCCCCTACCAGTCGCCTATATGTGGGGGGAAGAAAAAAATATTTAAGGGGTAGCAATGTTAGATGGGTGTCATCTGTTTGAACACTAGACTCAGCTCTGAGTCTTTTGCTGGGCCTGGAGGTCTGGACGTGCACAGATAAGGAGCACTTGCTGTTACCAATGAGTATTCTTGTGAGATTTTGAGTTTTTAAGAAATGGCAGAATTTTAAAATTACACTTCTTATTCTGAGTCCAGTGTTAGAAACAGCCAGCTTGGTGAAAGGGAAGTAATTAGTGGCAGTAGCAAAATAAGAGCTGCAAAGAATGTAAGCCTGGTTTTGACCTGTTTTACTAATGATTAAACCTGCAGAAGAAAAGCTAATGTTTACTATTTAAGCCTTAGTTGAAATGCTAGAGGATTTCTGACTGTGAAAATGACAGTAAAGCAGGATGAAAGTTCATTTCCTAACTTATTTTTGTGTAGATCATGGAAAATCCCCCATCATTTTCCTCCCTCTGTATGTCTCTTTTTTTTTTTGTTTCTTTTGGTTTCCCTTCTTCATTATTTCTCCTGCCACGTTTTTCCATCAACAATTACATTTATATCTGAAAATAATTCCAGCTGGTCCTGTATCCTAGGTGTTGCCCTGACTAATTAACCATGCCAAGTGATGCTAAGAAAAAGGGCTAATGAACACACGGTACTATTGATGGCCGAAGTGAGTCCAATGGATCTTTGGGCCACCCCGGTCGGGTGGCCAATGGTGGTACCGGCGTCCGGCTGGTGGCCAGACAGGTGACTTGCTGGAACTTTTAAAAAAAATTTGTCAGGGGGCCGCCACTCAATCAAAAATTGGGCGGCTGGGCTCCCGAAAGTTACATAAATATTGCGTGGGACAACTCAAAAGAAAACAGGGTGTGCGTGCGGGGTCAAAGGTTCAAAACAAGTGCTCCCCCGGGGGTCAGTGAGCAGAGCACCCCTAACAGCGCCCACCGGCTGACAAACTGCTTGAGCTTGCCGGCGGCCGCTGCCCAGTGGTGCTCCGCCCGGAGACGCGCGCGAAGGACACCAAGGAAAAACGCCCCGAGGTGACCGGGAGCCTTCCCGGCCAGAGCCTCCTTCCCATACAGTTTGTGGCTGGTGCTTAATTTATGCCCCTGAAGCATGAGGATGGATCTCTTAAAAACAAACAAACAAACATTACTGTATTTATTGTAACCAGTTCCGCTGTTCTTATCCATGTAAATGATGAATCTGTTTTGAATCAAACTATTTTTGTCTGTAATAGTGGGCATCACTTTGAAATGGTTGCAATCCTTAAAAAACTCTTGTAATTATGTAGCTTAAATATGTCACCTTTTAGTTTAATCAAGAACCCCTTAGTTCAGTGGTGCTCAACATTTTTCCCTGATGGGCCAGATGGGCAGTGTCTGGTCAGACCATAGGCCAGTGGAGGGCAGGGGTCAGCCTGGCCTGAACCCTGCCCTGCAGGGGGTTAAGGGAGCTTCACTTGGCCCTTGTGGTGATGGGGTGGACTTGACTTGCCTCTGGTGGGGAGGAGGGGAGCTTGACCCAGCCCTGCAGGGGGAAAAGGGGAGTGACTTGTCCCCAGGGGAGAAGGGAGCATGTCTCACCCCGCAGTGTGGGGAGGAGAATGGGGTATAGCCCAGTCTCAACCCAATCCTGCTGGGGAAGAGGGCATGGTGTGGCCTGTCTTCAACCAGGCTGAGAGGCTTAGGGATTGAGAATTTGGCAGAATTTGCCGCCAAATTTTCTGACCCATGGGGACTCCAGTGGGCCAGGTGTGATGCCTGCATAGGCCACATTTGGCCGACAGGCCAGAGTTTGAGCACTGCAGCTCTAGTGCTTTTATTATTATATGAAGGGTTAAACAGGAACTTCTAAGTTCTTTCTATTCACTCAGTGCTGATTAATTTATCTAAAAAAAAGGGATAGTGAGCACATCAAGGCTGCATTCCAAAGCATTCAGAAGTTAGGCAATACCAGAATTAATTCATGTCTCTAATGCCTGTGAATCACGATGTGGTTTTCAAGTAGATGTGCCTTAAAAGCTCTTTGTCCTGGACTGAGATCCACATATTCCTGATTAGAGTTTCAGCAATATCACTGGAGTCCAGTTGAGATCCTGGGTATCGTCTCACAGATACTATTACAGTACAGGGGTATTCGACTGCATCTTTATTATGTTGAACTTGACAACAAAAAGTTCAATATGAGAGCTAAGCAAAAAGTACATAGAAGTACTCGTTAAACAAAAAGGTCTTTGCTGTTTCTTTGACACACGTGGAACATATTGTCAAAAGTCAGGACCTAAATTCCACTTTCAGAACATGCTCACATACAGGTAAAAACATGGACCTTTTTGCATCACCTCACCTGAGGGAAGAACTAAATAGAAGAAATTAAATGATTTACTTTTCACCTGGCTGCAATATGAGACAACTTTTGCATGTAGAGTCCTACTGGAAACTGTTGGGATTAATTGAGGAGTTTTAGAAAACTCTGAGTTGAGGAACTAGGAAGTTAGCTGCTATATAGCAGCTATATCCATGGATGGTTTCAAGTTTGTAGTACAGTACTATGTCATTTACATTTTTTAGAGTTTGCTCCATAAAGTAACTGTAAACTCTGCTTAACCAGTTCTGTAAGGCCAGGTTTACGGCTGATCTGCAACACCAGAGTAGATTTTTAAGTGCCTAGATTGTACGGGGGAATCTGTGGCTTTATTTCTTGCAAAAGCATTACACAGCTACTTGGTAAATAATCATAATATAATTAACGGCTCATCCAGTGCCTATTGAAATTCATTGTGAGGTTTTCATTGGCCTTCAGCTATACTGATATCCAGCCGCTTATGTTTGCTGAAGGGTTGGCTAATGATTTGAGAGTCAAAAGTTCATTCAAGTTCCAGTAATCATACAGGCAGCAGTATAGATAAGAGATTTTTGTAGAGTACAGCAGGATCTGTGTAAACAAAGACCAGCAGTTCACCAAATAGATCAAAACATTTCTTGCACTAACTTCAACATAATAGAAAAATGTGGAAGTTACAACTGAAGCAAGATTTTGTTTTAGACCTGAAAATTCATGGGATTTAAGACTGAGCTGGTTATCTGAAGTGGGGAGTCATTTCCTTATTTAGCTCCCCCCATTGTATTAAAAAAGAGATAGATTCAGATCACTTCATGTGATTGCCACATCCTCAAGAATACACACTTAACAAGCATTTTCTGATAACTAGCTACCAGCTAGACTTACTGGAAATTGAAGACTTGGGATATTCACCAGTATGGAATTTTTTTAAAGCCCTGCATATGTTACTCTTATCTTATAAAACGTTATCAACAAGACTAGAGCTTTAAGATACCTTTTGTCCCTCACAGTGTAAAGATGCCACACCAGTCTCCTTAGGCATGGCTTAAGTGGTTGTCTTGATTAGGACTGAGAAAAACTTAGAGAGTCCATTCCCTTCTACCACATACAGAATTTTCTTCATATATGTGGTGAATTACATGACCAAGCAGAGAGTTTTCATTTTCCAAAAGGCAGAGTATAAAAGGAGAAAATGGTCTTTGGCACCTTCAGAAATCTATGCCTTGGGAGTCAATTTCCTACATGTTTTGAGTACACAGGGTAAAGAATCACTAAATCAGATCACAGGTTTCAAGATTTTTCAGTATATGTTGACATATACACATGTTAATTTTACCCTAGCCAGGTTGGGTATCAATAGTTTTGCATAGCCCCAGCTATAAAGGCTTCAGCCTAGGTTATACAAAACCCCAACCAAGACTCCGGGGGCATGTCCCCATGAGTGGGAATGTGTGTTTCCCCAGGGACAAACAGCAGCGGCACACTATATGCTGCTACTATTTGTCCCTGGGGAATGCCTGTGCATGCGTGCTCTGGTGCATAGCACATTACCTTGCATGGGCTGGCCCCAGCAGCCTTACCTGTGGTCCTTGTGGGGGGTCTCCAGGTGCTGCAGCTGTGGTGATCCGGCAGCAGGGAGTCAGGTTGGCAGCCGGAGTGTGGCTCTGACCATCCAGGTTCCCGGTTTCGAGTGGCGTATGCTGCTGACATGTGCAGTGCCCTGCTTTTTTTAGGTGTGGGTTTTTTGACGTTGGGATCTCTGGTGTCAAAATCACCCATGCTGTAAATTAGCACCGCGGGGAATGCCTGCATGTGTGGTGCAGGTGGTGTGCAGTGCTGCAGACGGGTCTGCCCAAGCTCCAGACCATGCTGTGACTGCTGTAAGGCCCCAGCTCCAGAGCACTTCCCTGCCCAGTTGCGCACCTGGCCAGTGCTTCTGGGGCTGGTCTCCATGGAAACCTGGCCCCAAACTGTCACATTGCTGTTGCTGGGATCTCCATGGAAACCAGCCACAGTGACTTGAGCAAGGGCTGCTGGGAAATGGAATTTGCTGCTGGCCTGATCCTGCCTGTGAGCTGTACTTTGCCCACCCTGTGCTACAGTATGGTGAGGTGATAGCTGATGGCATTAGTTTACAATGTAATCCTGTGCTTATACCCTAACAAGCCTATCAGAAAATTAGATGTATGTCATGGAGGCTGCCTGTATTTGATATTCAGTTTTGTTGCTGTACAAAGCCACTCAGTTGCATTCCTGAATTCCTGATCATTTAATAGACTGGCTTTAACATGGTTTGAAGCATACAGGGGTTAGTTGCTCCTGCCACCAGAGAGCAATCACTAGCAAAGGACAAATGAAAGAGGTGCACTGATACATTGGTCCATATCGGATTCATATCAGCACTGATAAAAGGAAGATTGATGTTAGCTGGCAATCGGCTTTTTTGGCTCATTGGTCTGATAATGTTGCCAATAAATGCCGCGTGCATATGCAGCTGCAGCATGCATGCAGCCAGGAGCTCAGCCTAGAAGCATGGACAGCATCATCTGACTGATAAGTCTGTGGTTGGGAAGGGGGATGGGGGGTCATTTTGAGGCCTCCACAGTGAGGGAGGGAGTGGGGCTGGGGTAGGGGCAGGTATTGCACAGCCAGGGGAGGGAGCCGTGGCTTGTCCAGGGAGTGTGGGGGGGGGGGGTGGGCAGCTTCCACTGCTGCATGCACTCCCCAGTGGAGGCATGGGGGGCATGTGCACCCCAGATCTGTGTGCACGATGAGGGCAGGCTGCTTCTGTGCACTTTGGGCCGGGGTCTGTGCCAGCCTCTTAATGGTAGGGGGCTGGGCTGTGCTTAGGGTGGGCAGTAGCAACCCTGGGAGGGGGGCTACAGTGAATTTTGGGGTGGCTGTAGCCCGCCCCGGAGCCTCTCCTCCCAGTGCCACTGCTGCCTGCCCTGCCCTGCCCCTTCCTGCCCTGAGTATAGTCCAGGCCCAGCCCCCCTTCCAGGAAGAGGCCCCAAGCATGCAGCAGCAGCCCGCCCTAATCCTGCGCACAGATCCAAGGGGCACATGCCCCTCAGGCCTCCCCCAGAGTGTGTGCAGTGGCAGGAGCCTCTCCCCCTGTGCCCCCTGGATGGACTGTGGCTCTGTCCTGTGCTCTGCCCCACCCTGGCTGTACCAGCACCTGCTTCAGCTTCAGCCCCACTCCCTCCCTCACCATGGGAACCTTGCTCTGCACCCCCCATGCCCCTTTCCTCCCCACTGTCCCTTCCTCCCCACAGACTTATCAGCTGGATGCTGCTCTCTAAAGCTGCCAGGTTGCATATTGGCAATCAGATTGGTATTGGCAGATATGGCTCATTAATAATTGGCTATTGGTATTGGCCCAAAAATGTTTATTGGTGCACCCCTAACAAATGATGTTCCAGTGGGAAGGTATGCAGGAGAACAGACCGCTACAGCCACTTTCCCTAATGAGCTGTATCACTTCCTTCCGTTAATCTGTTTATCAACACATGGACCTATGGGACTGTCTACTGTAGCATGTTATTGCTGGTCTTTGTACCCCAGTGGATCAAGATTTCAGCTAATCAATACAATCCTCCTTGTGAGCATAAAGCATGTCTACTGGAACTGATGATCATAGCATCCTAGGGTAGTGATGAATATTCATGAGCAGCTTGTCTGCAAATGTCATGACCCTCACAAAGCCATGTTAATCTGATAGGTTAAATCGTGCAAATGCTGATTAATGTAAGGCAGGTGCCTTTCTATTACATTACATTTTGGTGCCCAGTAGCTAACATGGATCAGGCTTTGCCCCCTAACCCTATGACTTGGACTTTTTCCAGCTATGCTAATCGGTTAGTTTCTTGTTGATTAGAAGTAGCCAAAACAAAAAACAAACAAACCAGCCAAACCAAAACAGTAGCAGCAGCAAAGCTGAAACCAAAAACAGTCAACAAAATCCCAGGCAAATTTAGATGTGGTCTGTCCAAGCTCATTAAAGTATACAGGAATCTTCCAAAATTATGTCAGGTCCTAATAGTACAATATGCCTAACAATCAATAGGAATAGCAACACATATGTGCAAAAAGTAAATAGCAATATGCACACAGCACTGCAACTCCACAATGTCTATGATGTATATGTGTTCTACATTTATACAGGGCCATATGCTTCTTCCTGCAATACTAACACAAGTGTTTCCAAGCCATGCTGTAGGTGTGAGATTTTGCCATGTATACCAAGTTGTTCCAAAATATAAAGGAACAATTTACTTTGGTTAAAAGTATTTGCTGGCATCTGGCCTTATAAAAAATAAAATACCCCCCCCCCGGCCTCACATAAAAGAGGTACACAGAAAACCCTTACTACTGTGTAATTAAACCAAATCATTCCCACTTACTCTGAGGTTTCAGTTTATCAATCTGTTTTCCTGATAGATTACATACAAATGTTGCTTTTGGCACAGCTTTGTGAGCACATAATTACTTGTATGTCAATAAGAATTTTTTTGGTTGTGGGAAACCAACCCAGGCACCACACAGACAAAGCAATTTTGAAGCATCTTTCTTTTCTCCAACACTGCCTGCAAATTTGTACATGCCCACATCACAGCCACAGTTAAATTCTGGCTTTTGGTTTAGATGCTCACGTGAAGGTAATCTTCACATTATAAAAGTGTTTAGCTGTTACACCATAAAAAGAAAGAAATGTTTGTTTTTATCAAGTTTTGTCTCAGCAGCATGCCTCAGAATACCTGGTTAGGAAACGCAGAGCAAATTCTTTTATGGAAGAAAGTAAGAAGGGAAATTTAGAAAGAGAATGTGTTGAAGAACTATGCAATAAAGAAGAAGCCCGCGAAATCTTTGAAAATGATCCTGAAACGGTAAGAATTTCATGAGCATCTGCAAGATGGAGAACAAATCTTTTTCAGAGGGAAAGAAATCCTTGGAATTGCACAAGGTTTTTATACAATAGGGCTAAAAATATGATACAGACAGAGAGCCAAGGGTGAAATTCTCTCACGTACAGCCAGGCAGCACAATGTGTAGGCACAATACATGTTATTAGGGAAGACAGACTACAAGCACGTAGGATGGCTGAGTGCATGTCCTTTGGATTTAAAAAAAAAGCATGAGTTTTAGGCCACTGTTTTGCAAGCATTCGGGTGGAACACCCATTGGCTTCACTGAGAATTTTTATACAGACAGCACATGGCAACACAGCCGTCTTGATAAAGATACTAGGCAACCTTGCTGAGGGGCTTTCTTCTAGGTATGAGAGTACTCATGCACCTTGCTCTTTAGATCTATATTTTGAATTAATTTAAATCAGTTGTTTATTACAAAGTAGACGAGAGAAAATCCATTCATATTTGTGGTCCAATATAACCTGTAAATTGTTTACACACAGTGCTTTTCATATAGTGTAGCATATTTGGCCATATTGATTTTTAAGGATGTGCACATTTAAATTATACATATCTTTGTAAGGCATGGGGGGGCAAAACGTGGCCTGTGGGCTGGATCTGGACTGGCGATTCATTGGATCTGGTCCATGGCTGCCCCTGTGGTGCTTTGCGTGGGGCTGAGCCCCACCCTGGCAGACGGTGCCTGCTGTCTCTGCCCTGGCCAGTGTACACAGCTTACCAACGGGGCTGCTTCTGGTGCGTCTGCAGCTGCCCGAGTGCTGTTCCACACCCCTTGCCTCCAGTGGCAGATCCCAGCTGCCTTACACCCATTCTGTTTGCCCAGCGAGTGGGTGAAAAGCAGCTGGGAGCTGGAACTGGAACCCCATGTGCTGGGGCAGGAGCCACCCGGCTGAACCCTCTTCCCTGCCTGGAGCAGTGCAGAAGGAGCAGAAGCAGGAGGAAGAGCCACCGCTGGAGTCAAAGGGAGCAGAGCAGCATCTGGCGGCTGGAGCTGCACTGGGAGCAGCCTTGCTGGTAAGCTGCATGTGCCAAGCTGTGTGTGCTGGAGCCAGGCTGGTGGGCGTGGGCTGGAGTGCAGCCTGGGCTGCCCCAGGCAGGGGTTGGCCCCACACAGAGAGCTGCAGGGGCAACTGTGGACCACAACGCCCGGGTGAGCTCTCCTCCATGTGTCCCTTGCTCCCTCCTCCCTTCCCTCACCTCTGGCCGGCTCCTGGGACCTAGCACCCAGGCAAGCCTCCTCCCCCCATACACATACCTTTCCACACCTGCACATTCCACCCACAGGGCAGGAGCTGCCCCGCAACCCCACCCTGTGATCCCAGCCTTGCCCACCCATCTCGCTCCTGAACACTGCTCCTCACTTGCCTGCAGCTCCTCCTCACATAGGGAGTTTTGGTGAGTTGCTGCGATGGCTGTCAGGGGAAGAGGTACTGACCTGGCTCATGACAACTCATCAGAACTCCCTATGTGGCCCCTGGGTCCAAATAATTGCCCACTCCAACTTAAGGGAATCAATATTTTTTAAATAAGTGACCGATAACATATTTCCATGTCATTTGACATGGAAGTATATACATGTTCAAAACCAGATTTCTAATACCTTTCTCATTTGTTGGGTACTATTCAAGGGAAAGATTTTCAAAATCTAGGCAACCTGTTCAACCTGAAGGGCTTTAAAAGGATTTCCCTGCAAGGACATTGCCAAAACCTAATTTTTTTCCTGTGAAGAACAGAATTAGAGAGGAAGTACTGGCCTGATTTTCCTCTGCCTCTCATCCTTTAGTAACTTGGAATCTTGTTTAATAAAAATCCTGTGTTTTAACTTATAAGTAAGTTTTCTTGAAGATTTCTAGTCTATTTTTATATAAATAAAAGAAAGGTAAGTTATGTATGGACTTCTCTCTTAGTTTCTCTTACAATTAAATGAAAAACAACATTACAATAAAATAAGTTACCTGTATATTTACAGTTGGTTATGTTAACTTTTTCTGATATTTCTCTTATTTTTTTCCTACAGGAATACTTTTACCCAAAATATATACGTAAGTACCACTCCCCCCATTCTTTAAAGTTTGTAGAGTTCTTGTAACTTTCTTCCCATTGTTTTTTAACAGTAGTAGTGGTATGAGGAATCTTTTCCCATGTTTGATTATGACGCATATTAACTCACTAGTACCTCTCTATCTTTAGGTCCTGACTGAACTATTCAGAACGTGGAGTGTGAGGTCAGGTGTCCTTAATTTGTCCAAGCAGGTTTTCTAGTTCCAACCAAGAGAACAGACTCTTTGAAGATGCTAAGGTTAAACCGTTCTAATTTCATTCTAAATGGATGTTTGGAGCATAAACAAATTGTGCGTGGGGTTTGTATTTACAGGCTGCCTCACCTACACCCGACTAGGGATCTCAAGTGTTTCTGTGATGTCTCCAGATTCTTCAAGTGACCTGAGGACTTGTGTCACTGGTAAGAACTGTTGTTATATGTTTCTCACCCAGCACCGAGACATACTGGGTGTGTCTACATGTGCGCATTTACTGTGCAGTAACTGAAATTACTGTGCAGTACAGGCACGTGTCTACACATGAACACCTGTACTATGCAGTAAATATGGCAATTTACACTGACTTTAGCATAAATTTGATACCTGCATCAGCTTTAATGCATTTTAACGCCTGTATGTGTAGATGCTGGCCTATTCCTGCTTACTGCACAGTAATTTACTGTGCAGTAAGTAAATTTAAGCCAGTGTAAATGCAATGTATAGACATGCCCATTGTGCATCACTCTGGGGTACTGAATCAAGTTTAAGCTTACATATATATCACCGCTATAAAAGTTCACCTAGCAAGAAAAAAGATAGTGTTTTGACTCATCTAATGCAATTAGAAAGCAAATTACAACATTATATTTTACTGGTAATTTAAGAGCTTTACTGTTAACACTGACTAAGAAGTTCAACTCTAGGAGCAGTGCTGGAAAGGAAATGGGGCATGAAATTCCTCCAGAACTATAGAGGCATCTGCCCATTGCAGCCCATTCCTCCACTTATATTAGCTCACCCAACTCATGCCCAAGTTGCTCATGACCTCCTGTGCCCAGAGTCACGTTCTGGAAAGATTCTGTTCAGTCAAATAAAGGGATTATGCCTCTTTTTTTTACACAGTTTTATAAGTGCCATGGTCAGTCTGGCTCACAGTGAAGCAATCTTTTAAGGCTGAAGAATTCAAATATTTGCTAGAAGATGAGGTCATTAGCCTCAGAGATTTTATACTTTGTAACAAACTTACATCTACCTAATGTTGCATAACCATGTAGTTATTCATTCAGTATGTTTGATCAATTAATTCAACATGAAAATGCATCCTTTCTAACAAATTAATAGGAAGCAGTCTGTGTCATATGCCTTCTTTAAGCATGTTACCCTCCACAGTTAACTTAAGCTTTCATTGCTGTGGCATGTTGAAAGTGCTTTCAGCCTGTAAATATATGTATTTGTCCTTAAACATCTGTCCTTTTTATGTCCTTGAGTGCAAACAAAGGTAAAACAGAATCCTAAATAATTTCACTACACAGATGAACACATTTTCCAGATCATGGTGCCAACCTCCTGCAGTCACAAATTAAAATGGACTCTCTTTCTTACCCTAACTGAGGGTTCCAGGACGGGTAGGAGGAAGGACTTTGCAGACCTGCATCAATATGTTATATTACTGTCTTCTAGAGAACATTAACAGTAGTAAGTTGATCCACCTCCCAAAGCAACCCAAATTGAAAACAAAGTTGTTACTGCTGAATGACCATGGGGGAAAAATAAAAATAAAGGAGAAGGAGTAACATTTTCAATAGTTTTGTAAAGGCCAGACTTATAAAGGAATTGAGTGTCTAGAATTCAGTCAGGCTTTTGTTGTCGAGTGAGGTTGCAATTTGATTATTCTGCTCCCCTGCTCCCTGCAACCAAAAACTGGTCAATAGACAATGGTAATGAATTTTAACTGAAAATTGGATCAAAAGTGGAGTGCACACAGTGGCGGGGGGCAGCAAGCCAAGCCAAACATAGCTCCTAGTTGGCCTCTTCCAACACCTGCACCAGGAAGTTGTCCCCGACACTCTCCAAAATCTTCCTGGTTTGCCCGTGGACTGCTGTATTGTCCTCCTAGCAGATGTCAGGGTGATTGAAGTCCCTCATGAGAACCAGGGCCTGTGATTGGGAAAACTTCCAATAGCTGTTTGAAGAAAGCCTCATCCACCTCATCCTCCTCATCTGGTGGTCTCACAGCATCACCTTGGTTGCTCTCCCTTCTGATCATAACCCGGAGAGTTTTAGCAGACCTATCTCTAGTTTTATACTGGAGCTCTGAGCAATCATGTGTCTCTTTTACATAAAGCACAACTCTTCCTCCTCTTCTCTCCTGCCTGTCTTTCCTGAACAGTTTATACTAATCCATGAGAGTGCTCCAGTCAGATGAGCTATTCCACCAAGTCTCTGTTATTCCAATTATGTCATAGTTCCATGATTGTACAAGGACTTCCAATTCTTCCTGCTTCTTTCCCAGGCTCCATGCATTCAGGTACAGACCTCTGAGATAACTAGCTGGTTGCCCTGCTTTCTCAGGAAGAAAGAAAATGCCTCTCCTGTTGCTCCTGTTTGTGCTTACTCCAGGTCACCTACTTCCCTGCTTACCTCAGGACTTTGGTTACCATCCCTTAGTGAACCTACTTGAAATCAGCATAGCCCTCGCTTTAGCCAGGGCATTTTCCCTATTTCTGAGAACATCTGCTGAGTCAGATGATAAGGAAATACATGGTTTACAAGATTTGTTGTGATCCATGATGATCTGTGGTGGGGATGAAGATACTGTAACGCACTCAGTAGTTCTTCTCCTTCCCTTGCAGGCTGGCATGATCTTTCGAATCACTATCTGGATAGTTTTGTAAAAGCCAGACTATCTGTACTGCTGTCTCTTACCCTTCTGAGAGGAGGTGCAGCAGAGTTCTCCAGCATCCCAGGGTGCTTTGCTTCTCCCCTTCCCCACAAACAGTGTGTTGCTCTGGTTGGATTCTACTACACCAGCCAAGTAGGGAGCAGAAAATGGCCTCCTTACAATCCTGCACTGTGTGCAGGGAGACAGGCTAACTCTGAGCAGTCTGGGGCAGCAAATCAGGGCTGCCCAAGCAGTGCTGCAGTCTGTCTCCAGACATACTGAGGGAGTTTGTAGAGCACTCTGAGATGTGTGCACAAGGACCCCCTTGCTGCACAAAATTAGCACTGCAAACTCTGCTCATCAGGGGCTCAGCATTCAAGGGCCTGAAGATGTCTGTTCAGGGATCTCTAGGGAAGTTTTTCTACCAGGAGAACAAGCCAAGGAGAATTCTCCTAAGTCATCAGAGCATGCGTACATGCAAAAGGCTGAAAAATACACAGCAGATTTTTTCACCTTTGGAAAAACATGACACTTTAGATCCCAGTACTCTCCCAAAGGCAGCTTTCACAAGCAAAAATAAAACATAATGAGTGGAGGAAATGAAGCCTCTCTTTGCATTCCAGCACAGCAGCATAAAATAAAGTGCTTCTTTTATCCATGGCACAGGCAATAGGGATGCAAGTCTCCCTGTAAATGTTCCATATCTAGCACGACAAGATAAATTAGTCTTTGTGCCCTTTGACCTTTACCCTTTCTGCCAAGACTCTTGCTGATATATTTGGGGTGGTAATCAGTGATTTAGACAGTGGTCCAATAGGAACTGAACTGAAACCATTTTTTGTGACTTAAACACAACACTCAAAAGCTCTTTAGTTCTATCCTGCCACTATTACAAATGTAGATATACTAAGTAGCAAGAAGTTTTGTGTAACAGTTTCTTGAACCATTTGTCTCACAATAGTTTTGTCTTTGATGGAGCCAAATGTTATAGATACATAACAAATAATACTGTTTTGGATTAGTTGCAGGAGGAGGGAGAGTCTTGTTACTGTTGAGGTGACTTGCCCAACGACATTGCTGTATGGATGTTTGTACCAAGCTTTTTCTGTCTTCAGTAGTTCTGTTGAGAAAGAAGCAAGATTAGGGAAAACACCTTAAAAAAATAAACTTTTACTTTTTTTCAATCATACCACAGAAATTTCAAATCAATGTACCCCTCTGCCATGCAATGAAAATGGATACACAAAGTGCATAGATGGGAAAGCTGCATACACCTGTGTTTGTAAACAAGGATGGCAAGGAGAGAGATGTGAAGAAGGTATGCTCCCTACTCTGACAGTTGTGAGAACTGTTGTTCTAATAACTAAATTGAAGCATTGTTTACCAGCACTATATTATTAAATATGTAAGCCAGCAAATAACCTTTCCTAGAATAAGCTTTAGTGTTTTGTTTTTTATATTCCTTCTAGATATAGATGAATGTCAAGATCAAGAAAATATAAACGGAGGGTGTAGTCAAACATGTATTAATTTGCATGGAAGCTACCGCTGTTTCTGTGAAGATGGTTATTACATGCTTCCAAATAAGAAGGACTGCAGAGGTAAAAGGAAACACTTGCAAATATCAGCACATGAATGATAAATAGTCTGCAAACTGTAGATTAGTTATGTAGTCCTGCCTAAATTTTCTAGTGTCCCTTTACATTTATCTCTTCCATTTTGAACCACATTCAGCATTTTAGTAACAGTTGATTCCCACTGATAGGTCCAGCTAAGTTTTTCTAGCTAAACTAGAAGAGTTAGCTAGTTCACAAAACCCAGGGTTTGAGTAATACACACTAGAATGAGTCCAGTGTGCAGCTCTTGTAGCAAGCCGTGGACCAAGTTTCTAGACTACCAGGGTCATCTAACATTCTTCTCAATTAGAAGGGAAAATAGTAATGAATTAATTATATGCAGTTTCTAGGGCTCTGCAAAACGGCTGTGTTTCGATTTGGTTTTGGATTCGGACGTTTTGGAGGACAGTGATTTGTTTTGGTGTTTTGGATCACTGTCCTGTTTTCATAGTTTCATAGTTGGTAGGGTCAGAAGGGACCTGAGCAGAGCATCAAGTCCGACCCCCTGCCATGACAGGAAAAAGTACTGGGGTCAAACGACCCCAGCAAGTTGTTCATCCAGCCTCCTCTTAAAGACCCCCAGTGTAGGAGCCTGCATCACTTCGCTTGGAAGTTGGTTCCAGATCCTAGCTGCCCTGACTGTGAAGTAGCGCCTCCTGATATCTAGCCTGAATCTACCCTCTGCCAGCTTGTGGCCGTTATTTCTAGTCACTCCTGGTAGTGCTCGGGGGAACAGGGACTCTCCCATTGCCTGCTGGTCTCCCCTGACTAGTTTGTAAATGGCCACTAGATCCCCCCTCAGCCTTCTCTTGTGGAGGCTGAACAGGTTCAGGTCCCTTAGCCTCTCCTCGTAGGGCCTGCCCTGCTGACTCCTGATCATGCGAGTGGCCCTTCTCTGGACCCTCTCCATGTTGTCCACATCCCTCCTGAAGTGCAGTGCCCAGAACTGGATGCAGTACTCCAACTGTGTTCTGACCAGTGTCGCATAGAGGGGGAGGATCACCTCCTTGGACCTGCTCGAGATGCATCTGTGGATGCATGACAAGGTATGGTTGGCTTTCCTGACCACGTCCCCACAGTCAGCCCATGTTCATTTTGGCACCAATAATGACTCCAAGATCCTTTTCTGCCTCTGCACTGATGAGAAGAGAGTTCCCCAGCCTGTAGGTATGCTGCTGGGTCTTCCTCCCCAGGTGCCGCACCTTGCACTTTTCAGTGTTGAAACCCATCCTGTTCTCATCCGCCCACCCCTGTAACCTGTCTAGGTCCAATTGCAGCCTATTCCTCCCTTTTAGTTTTGTTTTGGCTGAATCTATTTTGGAGATTTGGCTCTGCAGAATCTCCTCCGAATCTGTTTCGAATGGGCTGCAAGGGAAGCACAGCCCTACCTATCCAGGTGGGGCTCAGGGACGGAGATGGCAGGGTCCCAGCAGCATGCAGGATGGGGACGTGGGTGGCTCATCTAGGGGATGGCCGCTGCCCTCTGTGCAGGAGAGTAGACCCCCATGCAGATCTCTGATCCCTGTCATGCTGGGTCGCGGGGCAGGGAAGCAGCGCAGAGCAGCAAGCAAGCCTGCTGGTCCCTGCCGCGCGACTCAGCTCCACAGGGAGCAGAGATCCACACTGGGGGTCTCCTTGCCACCGTTGCCCACCCCGTGCTGCCCCAGCAACATGGGGTTGGATGGGGATGGGCAGCAACAGCGAGGAGACCCTGGTGCAGATCTCTGGTCCCTGCAGAGCCAGGTCATGTGGCAGGGCGACTTAGCTCTTCAGGAAGCAGAGATCTGGGGCTGCAGGGACCCAGAGCCCCCAGTTTGCTTTCCCCAGCTCCCTGTTCGATTCCCCAGCTCTCTGATTATCCCCTCAGGTCTTCCCAGGGGTGCAGGCCCCCTTATCTGTGCGCTGGGTTTCAGCGGGTTGCCATTGCAGGCTGGGGCCAGCAGCTGCACTGCAGTCTACTTGGTACGTGGCGTGGGCTGTGCCAAGTGGCTGCCACTGGCTCTAGCCTGCAGCAGCAACCTGCTGAAACCCTGTGCACAGATCAGGTGCCTGCACCCCCCAGAAAGAGCTGGGGAAAGTGATTAGAGAGCTTGGGAATTGAACTGGGAGCTAGATGTCAATGTCAGAGCAGTCCTTCCCCACCTTTTCCCCCTCCCTCTTAGTTTTTGTTTTCCTGCAAGCCCAGCTCTGAATCTCCGAAATTTTCCGAAACATTTCTGAAATGTTTTAGAGCCTTCTGATTCGTTTCAGAGCTTTTTTGGTGCCTTCCATTTCAATTTGGATTCAGTGTTTTGGGTGCTGAAATGGCTGCCGAAATTTTGCATAGCCCTAGCAGTTTCTAAAGAAAGAGGCTTATTTTGCCTTGAAACACCATAAATACTTGGAGAGGTGTAGCTCAAATGTCTTTTCCATTGACTATATCCTTAATTCCCTAGTTTGGGATAAAATTTTAGGTAAAATATATATATTCATATAATTTGAAGAAACGTTTGTTACTACTATTTTAGCAAGAAAAGAGTTTGCCTCTTCTTAAAATTGCTTTTCATTGCAATTCAAAACTTTTCTGTTTAACTGCATTTAGTGGTAGAGATAGCTTTGTTATAGAACTCAAAAAGCCAAGTTTTCAGGCTATCTTTTGCTGGGACTCTTTTTGCATGTCTGCATATCTTTTTGCATGTCCACATATCTTTGCATATCTTTTGTGGGTATACAGTTTTCAGGGAAATTCCAGGCAACTGAGAGAGTGTTCATGTTGGGACATTACAATTTCATAGTTTCAGAGTTTCTAGGGTCGGACGGGACCGGAAGAAATCATTAAGTCCAACCCCCTGCCCTGGGCAGGAACGAGTGCTGGGATCATAGTACCCCAGCCAGATATCTATCCAACCTCCTGTTGAAGACCCCCAAGGTAGGGGAGAGTACCCCCTCTCTTGGGAGCCTATTCCAGAGCCTAGCAGCCCTAACTGTAAAGTAATGCCTCCTGATATCAAACCTGAACCTGCTCTCAATCAATTTGTGGTCGCTATTCCTTGTTATCCCAGGTGGTGCTCAGGGGAACAGAGCCTCACCTATTTTCCGCTGGTCCCCCCTGGTGAGTTTATAGATGACCACCAGATCCCCTCTCAGTCTTCTCTTGTGGAGGCTGAATAGATGGTTGGCTAACAGTTTCTTGTGGTTCTGAATGAGGGACTATATCCTACAGAACAATGACTATGAAATGTAGATGAAGGGTCAAAGTGGATAAACAACTCAACAACATTTTTGCTTTTACAGAAGGGATATTATGAATATTGGGATTGTGACAGGGACACAGCAGAAACAGGGAGGTGATTTTACTTTTGTGTCTGAAACTTGTGAAACTAATAGTGGAATTCAGTTCTGGTGTCAACATTTAAAGAAGGACTAGCCAATTGCCCATCAAGAATGATGGGGTGGGGACAGAGCGCCGCCACCCAACACCTCATGCTGCTGCTGATTTGCCTCTGGCCCCATGGACCCCTCCCCCTCTGGTGTGTCTGGCTCCTCACTGCCAGTTCCTGCTGTCATGGGGGGAGAAGGGGGTGGGCGGGGACTGAGCCCTGCATCCGGGCCCGTTCCCCCCATGATGAGGTGGCAAGACTGGATCCGCCTCTAGTCCTGTGTGCCCTCCCCCATCCCTGGCATCCATCCCCATGTGCCAGGGGAACTGGTTGTCGCTTGCAGGGAGCAGAGCAGGGAGGGTGCGGGGGTGAGGCCAACGGTGCTGGCCGTGCCTCTGTCCAGCTCTGTCTGGTCTGTCGCTGGCCCTCGTCCCCCCTCATCCCCTCACTGCCTCCGCTCTGTCCCCTGTGTCCCCCTGTGTCCATTGCTGCCCCTCGCCCTCCCCCTCACTGCCCCCCGCCCCATCTCTTGTGTCCCCACAATCATGGTGGTGCTCAACTGCACTGGCTTCTGTCCAGAACGCTCTTGGAGCACTCTGATTGGTTGTTTCAGTCAGCCAATCAGAGTGCAAATAAAGCGTTACAGACAGACAGACTAAGGCTTTTATATATATAGAATGTTGAGACAAAAAGGAGAGCGGTAGAAACAGTTTGAAACAAACTTAGTCAACTGAGTTCATCAAAAGAAAATTGTGGGATGACTTGATTATAATGAAGTGCTCTTACAGGCACTGATAGATTTCCCACCTCTTTTTGTCTTTCTGGAAGACACGGTTTTACCAAAAAACAGGTTAGTACCCTCTAAGCAATATATCTGATGAAAAGGCAGCCAAAAAAAAAAAACAAACCCAAGAAAAAAAAGATGCCGTTAAAATTCATATTCAATAATATACTAAAAGCCAAACTAGACAACCCAATAGTCCCTTTTACCCTCAAAGTCTCTGAAACAAATAACAGTTGACATTGTGATGCAGATACAATACTGCTGAAATATGGGTCTTACTAATACAGACCAGTGATGTTTTTATTTGTTATTGAAGGGAGATTGTTCATACATATTATTTCATTCTTTAGAGCTCGATTGTGCAATCGTTTCTAGATGAGACCTTGTCAAACATATTATCCTTCTGAAGCTAGAACACTACATGACACTAGCAATAGAAAAAGGATTTACTGATAAAAGTGAAGACTGCATAAAGTAGGGGTGCATCGATAAAGATTTTTGGGGCCAATAGCCGATATTTAAGGAGGCATATTGGTTGATACTGATCCGATTTCCAATACAACTGCCTCCAGCTGCTAAATCCGGTGTGGTGGTGGAAGGGGAGGGAAGGGGCATGGGGGGGGCAGGTCAATGCCCCTCACAGTGAGGGAGGGGGCAGGGGCAGGGAGAGGCACTGCCCAGGCGGGGCAGAGGGGGAGGGGCTGGAGCTGTGGCTTGTGGGTGGACAGGCAGCTTATGCTGCTGCTTGCACCCCGGGAGGGCACGGGGGTTGGGGGGTGTGCCCCCTGGATCTGTGTGGGGAGGGGCGGACTGCATCCAGGGCTGCGTGAGGCTCTTCTTAGCAGGAGCTAGGCTCAGAGTGGGTGCCGGTGGCTCCGGGAGGATGCTGCATCTACCCCAAATTTTGCCGCTGCTCTGCTTGTATGCTGCCACTGCCAGTCACCCGGCACAGCCCTGGCTCTTCCCAACGCGTCAGTTGAGGTGAGGCATTGAGCCAAGGCTGCGCCGGGTGGCTGGTGATGGCGGCGCTGGGAGTGGAGCGGTGGTGAAATTTGTGGTGGATGCAGCATTCTGCCAGCACCACCAGCACCCACTCTGAGCCCAGCCCCTGCTGAGAAGAGCTCCACACAGCTCTGGCTGCAGCCCACCCCGCACAGGTCTGGGGGGCACACACCTCTCCCCCTCGTGCCCTCTTGGGGTGCAAGAAGTGGCAGGAGCCACCTCCCCCCTCTCATGAGCCACTGCTTCGGCCTGCCCCCAACCCTGGCTGGGCAGTGCCTGCCCCTGCTGCCTTCCTCACCGTGGGGGCATTGTTCTGTCCCCCCTCATGTCCTTTCCCTCCTCCCTCCCTTTCCACCACACCAGAATTACCAGCTGGAGACAACTCTCCATGTTGCCAGCTGTACTCCTCGCTGCCTGAGTGCTGCGCTGCGGCTGCACGGGTACTTATCAGCCAAATGATCAGCCCCATCAGGCCATTATCCAATACAGCCACTTTTCTTTATATTGGATCAATGTATTGGTGCACCTCTAGCATGCATTGTACTATAGATCCAAGGAAAAGGATCAGGTATCTTAGAGAGAAGAGTTTACAGAGTATGAATATGAAAAATCCTTTGGGAAGTCACAATTACAATACTTACCATATTGACTCTGGTCTGACAGCATGCCAAACCTAACAAGGCATACCAGAATTTTCAGCCTTGTTTCTCCTTGTCTTGGAGCAGGTGGTAGTAAAGAATTTCCTGAGATAACATGTTCTCAATACTGCTTTTGTATTTATAGACTGGGATGAATGTATGTTACGGCCAAACATCTGTGGAACAGCCAAGTGCCAGAACACGCCTGGAAAATATGAATGTGTATGTGCGGAGGGCTTCAGATATAATTCAACTACAAAGAACTGTGAAGGTAGTATTTTCTTTTAATCATCATCATCTTTGTAAAGTATGCAACTTTCTTGTATGAGTTTAATCCTCAATTTTTAATCACTATGAGTCTCAAATGTTCATTTTCTCAGTGACTCAGCCTCAGTCAGGCTGCTTTTTGTACAAAGATGTAAATTAACTATTGGGGAAATTCATTCTCAAAAGGTTTTCTTTGGGACCCAAGACCTCTCTATATATATCTGTCTATATACTATTTATCTATCAGTCTATACAGTGTTCCCTGTGTTCATAGAACTCTGTGTTAGAAGGATGAGTCTGGATGGAGGACGGGATCCACCTCCAAGGAGGAATATTCCGCACTGGTCTGGTCCTGCAGGGAGCAAACCAGGAAAGCCAAGGCTGCGATGGAACTCCAACTAGCTACAAGTATCAAGGACAATAAAAAGTCCTTTTTCAGATATGTGGGGAGCTGGAGGAAAAGCAAGGGCAACATTGGACCCCTGCTAAACCAGATGGGACAACTGACAACCAACGCCCAGGAAAAAGCCAACCTATTAAATGGGTACTTTGCGTCAGTCTTTCATCAGTCCCATGGGACACCCATGCCCATTATGAGACAGGGATTCCTAGGTGAGGGAGATTCCCTGCCCTCCATCAATGCTGACCTCATGAAGGAACACCTTGAGAGGCTGGACACCTTCAAGTCAGCCGGCCCTGACAATCTGCACCCCAAGGTGCTCAAGGAGCTGGCTAGCATCATAGATCTGCCCCATGCGTGGATCTTCAAGAGCTCCTGGCGCTCTGGTGAAGTGCCCGAAGATTGGAAGTGGGCCAATGTGGTACCTATCTTCAAGAAAGGGAGGAAAGTGGATCTGGCAAACTACAGGCCCATCAGCCTGACCTCTATCCTGGGCAAGGTCTTAGAAAAGATTATTAAAGAGGCCATTCTTAATGGACTGGCCGACGGCAACATCCTGAGGGATAGCCAACACGGGTTTGTTGCGGGTAGGTTGTGCTTGACCAATCTCATTTCCTTTTACGACCAGGTGACCTATCACCTGGACAAGGGAGAGGAGATTGATGCCATATATCTTGACTTCAAAAAAGCCTTCGATCTGGTATCCCATGGTCACCTCTTGATAAAACTGGCCAACTGCAGCCTCAGGTCCACCACGATCCGCTGGTTGGGGAATTGGCTCCGTGGTCAGACCCAGAGGGTGGTGATTGATGGAAGTCAATTGTCGTGGTGCCCTGTGACCAGTGGGGTCCCCCAAGGCTCTGTCCTTGGACCTATATTGTTCAACATCTTCATTAATGATGTGGACATTGGAGTCAGAAGTGGACTGGCCAAGTTTGCCAATGATACCAAACTCTGGGGTAAAGCATCCACACCTGAAGACAGGAGGGCCATCCAGGCTGACCTTGACAGGCTCAGGAAATGGGCGGATGAGAACCTGATGGTGTTTAATGCTGAAAAATGCAAGGCTCTCTGCCTTGGGAGGAAAAACCTGCAGCACAAAATGCTGGCTTGCATCCATAGATGCTTCTCAAGCAAATCCTGGGACGTCATTCTCCCGTTGTACTCGGCCTTGGTGAGGCCGCAGCTGGAGTATTGTGTCCAGTTTTGGGCCCCACAATTCAAAAAGGATGTGGAGAAGCTTCAGAGAGTCCAGAGAAGAGCCATGTGCATGATCAGAGGTCAGGAAAACAGACCTTACGATGACAGGCTGAGAGCTATGGAGCTCCTTAGTCTGGAAAAGCGCAGGCTCAGGGGTGATCTGATGGCCACCTATAAGTTTATCAGGGGTGTTCACCAGGATCTGGGGGAATGATTGTTCACCAGAGCGCCCCAAGGGATGACAAGGTCAAAAGGTTATAAACTACTGCAAGACTGTTTCAGGCTGGACATAAGGAAGAATTTCTTTACTGTCTGAGCCCCCATGGTCTGGAATAGACTGCCTTCGGAGGTGGTTCAAGCACCCACATTGAATGCCTTCAAGAGAAATTTGGATGCTTATCTTGCTGGTATCCTGTGCCCCCAGATGACTTCCTGCCCCTGGGGCAGGATTCGATGTTCTTCTGAGGTCCCTTCCAGCCCTAATGTCTATGAAATCTATGAAATCTTCCCTTATGAAGTGTTCTCTTGTGAACAGTTTTCAGTGGAATGAGTATTTAGGAAGAGTCCTAACAGGGACAATTACCCTAATTATTCATAATGTAATGGCATATATAAGTAGTAGTAAAGCTGTGAAAAACCATTGAAAAGAAAAAAAAAGTGTTCACACATGTAAGCTGATGTTTGTTTTAAATATTTATGGTTATTTCTAGTTATGACCCATGGTACATTTTCATTCTTCCCACCGGCATGTTTTTATTTATATATTCTGTGGAAATCATGAAATTCCAATTGTTGAAGAAAAGCATAACTTGTAGGACTTCATTTTAGAAGGAAATTTTTCATTTTTGCAGATTGCCACAAACTCGGTACAATAACCCCCAAAATGACTTTTATTCTTTATCCATACAAACACAACTTAAAAGTAGTTCTTAGGTGGTGGGAAGAATTTTGCTCTGTGGGTTTGTGTTCAGCTTTCTAATGCGATAACTTTATAAGATGGTAGATTGAACACACAGACTTCTGATCTCCTTAGTACAAGGTTACAAGGAGGATACTGACATATTCTTGTGGATGTTTCTGAACTGTGTAAATCAGGATACTAAGGACATTATGGTTTCAGTAAACAAATTTAAAACACATCTCCACATCCTACACACCTTTGGGTTTAGTTTTCTTCTGAAATAGGGATCCTGAGAGTTCTGAGATCAAAGGCATTAACAACAAAACAAGGCCTTAACTCCTGCTAAAGTCATAATGCTGCTAAGCTTTCAGACCTGGTTATAACTGCATTAAGTGGGTCATCAAACCTTGCCTAAGGATTTATGCAGTTGGACAAGAACTGTGGAAGTTAGACATGTATTTTCACTATAGATGGAACAGTTAAATCCAGTGGATTAAAGAAATCATTTTTTACACACACCCACACTGACACGCACACTTGCATATTGCAGTAGTAACAAGAGAGGGAGAAAGGATTCCCTATTTGTCCCCACCAGCACAATGTGCTGTAGTGTGATCCTCTTCTTCTTAGGGACCTGTTAGTGGAACACATCTATAAAATCCAGTCAGGGTCCTCTACAGGTCCCACCAGCGAGGCTGTCTATGGGTAGAAACTATGTCATCTGACTTTGCATTTGTGCCACTATAAGAATGTTTATGGTGAGCAAATAGATGTCCTTACCCTTTGGTGTGCCACATCAATGGACATGAAAAAAGAACGTAATAGATTGTGCCACTTCATTGCAGTGACATCTGTTTACCCTGTGGCAGTAGAGTGCAAGAAGCCTGGAGCTGCCCGCTTACTCCAGCTGCTGCGGGCAAATGCTCTGGAGACTTGAGGAGCCTCTTTCTGCACACACTGGGTAGGATTGGGCCCCTCAAGGCCCCAGGCCACCTACCCAGCTTTTGCTGCTTAGAGAGATGTGCCCTGGAGAATCTTGGGGAGCCTCTCTACGTTGGGAAAGATAGAGTTCCCTGCTAATGAAGACTCACCCCAGGATCTCCTGGGCACGTTTCCATAAGCAGGGAAAGTCCACACGGGTCTGGGTGTGGACCCACATGAACTGGAGAAATCCTGGGCTCTATGTGCATCCACACTGGGACCTGCAATGAACCAATGCCTCTGAGTAAAGTATGGGCTGGCATGAGACCTGGCACAGGTCTCAGCATGGAGGCACAGGGTGCCAGGAATTCCTCAGCTTCCATGCCGCCCCATACCTCCACAATGGGAGGTGCGCTGACCTGTGCTGTGTGAAGCATGTGTTGTTGTGGGTCCTTGCAAAGAAGTGCAGGGCAAGCAGGGAGCTGGGAAATCCCCAATTAAGGGGGACACATTGTCTGTTGTTCCACATGAGGCCTATGCCTGATGCAGAACAATGAGCAATCTGCATTTTGCCCAATAAAGTGGATCAGTGGTGGTGGGACACATGCCACCACAGCTGATCCACTTTAGTTTTGTGACATATGTTTCTACCCTGTGATAGCTACTAAAGATGCCCATCTCCCTTCCATACCTTTGGAGCCACAAACATCCTGGCAAATTAGGAAGAGCTTGAGGCTAGCACTTTCCTTTCTTGTCTCTGCATGCCAGACAGAATTTCCACATGCTTTGCAGAACCAGAATCCAGGATAGCTCAAGCTAGCCCAGATGATGTTTTAGGAATGAGCTAGATCTAGCACAGGTTCACTTGATTCAAAAGTCTATCATGTGTAGCAAGGCCTCGGGTGTCTTGGGCAGCCTGTAGCCCCCTGGCATCTGATCCCAGTCTTTTTCCCTCTAGCTGGCACCTGGTACTTGGCACACTCTCCTACCTTACCTGCTATGCCTTGATGTTAACAATGATGTGTGTGGGAGACTGCCTTCAAAGAGCCATGCTCCCAGTCTAGCAACAGAGAACTAGAGATCTCTTCCCTGAGGAAACAGGCGTCTACCCCTTTCCCCAGTGAAGAGGTCTCTAATTCTTTATTGCTGGGCTCTCAGGCCTCCTCACTGTCTCTCTGTCCCTTGCTGTAGCCCACACACAGTTTACCTGCAGGCACCTTTACCAGGCATCCTTACTGACCTCCTTCAGCTACTCCCATGCCTCAGAGCTCAGTTACCTGGGACTTGCTTTCCTGATACTCCTTCTGTTATCACAGTTTGGGCTATACTCCTCCTTCTAGCCCAGGAGCTCTGTCTAGCTCTCCCCCCAAATCCTCTGCCTAGCTCTCCCCCTTTCAGCCACCAGGCTGCCTCCTGCCTAATGGGGCACAGGGATGTCTCCTTTGCTAATTAGCAGGCCTACTGCCAACTCCTTCCTCAATAGGCCACAGTCTATCCAGCTGTGTTGCAGCCACTACCTTACTAGCTTGCTGGAGCTTGCTCCCAGGTAGTCACTCACACCCGTGTGACCCCTGGCTGCTTACTTCCTTGCAGCTGGCTTTGACTCAGCTGCCTGTATCAGGTTTCAGCTCTGTAATGCTGCCTGGCCCCACTCTGAGTAACAGAGGTCAGGGCCCCGATTACATCATTCTTTCAGCTCCATATATCCTTGCCCTCCCTGAATAGGGAGTTTCTTCCGAAGAAGTCATGGAGCCATCTAATTAAATAAGAAAGGGATGTCTACACTACGAGGTACTTGTGCATTCTGGTGCATAGCTTAGGAACTGTGCATTCTGGTGCACAGCTTCTGGTGCATGTATTTTCACATGCTTATGAGCCTGAGGTAG
>NW_005842582.1:645053-668803 GCF_000455745.1 Alligator sinensis
GCACTTCCCCTGTCCACATTTTTTTAGTTTAACATGGAGAATGCTCATTTCCCATATCCACCTCTTGCTTACTGGTACTGGTATATGATACTATGATTTCTTGAAGAGTATTAAAAAATCCTAGAATTATGCAGAATGTAGGCCTTTGAGGAACTAGTCTGTGGTGCACTGTAGGATGTCTTTCCTTAATATTCCCAAGGATGGAAATTATTTTAACATGCCATGAGTTTTTGTCAGCCCAGTATACTGCTCACTTTTGTGCATATATAACTAGTGGGTCGAACCATGGAGACTTTGGAGCAGCTTCTCCTGAATGCAGCCCTGTAATGCCATTGTTCACGAAATGATGCAGGAAGGCCGTTTTGGCAGCAACGTGCAAAGGTGTTGAACATGGGTGAAATGCAAAAATGTAGAACTTTTGGTTCAGAGATGATGTCTTTTATTAGACCAACTGAGAAATTGCAAAAATATATGTTTTTCTGCAAGCTTTCGGGCTCACATGCCCTTCATCAGGCTTAGGGAAAGTTCAAGATGGTAAAAAGTTCCCATATGTAGGAAATAAATTTCATTTTTGCACAGAGGAAACCGAAGCTGGAAATCTGTCGTTCTAGGTCCATGAGACACTCTCATGAGTTACTCCAGAGGGACAGATTTCCAGCTTCAACTTCTGTGCAAAAATGATGTTTATTTCCTACATATGGGGATGTTTTACCATCTTGAACTTTTCCTGAGCCTGATGAAGGGTGTGTGAGCCCAAAAGCTTGCAGAAAAATGTAATTTTTTTTTGCAATTTCTCAGTTGGTCTAATAAAAAGTATCATCTCTGAACCAAGAGTTCTAGATTTTTGCATTTCTTTTTGTCTCAGACCAACACGACTACCAAATATATCCCTGGAACATGGATGAAGCATACAAGACAGATTTTTGTACATGTGATGCACTATCTTCATGGGGATACCAGCATTTCTGGAGCAGAAGAAATAGTATGTTTTGGCAAGATTGTGTTATATTAGAAGACAAGAGATGACCAGAAATTCTAGTGGATGAAGCATATCTTCATAGACCTGTGTTAGGAGCTCACACTGACACTGGCACCACAGTACATGATTGAGGGACAGTACAGATTCATGTTGCTGAATGAGCCATCTAAAAGCTGGAGAGCTCAGCCTGCTACCTTTTGGTGTTGGCAAGTGAACTCTCAGTCTCATAGTGGTGGTGATGGCGTAGAGATGCTACTCATGGAGTGGGATATGGGCATGTGAACATGTCTAAAGTAGGAGCTGCACTACAGGGAATGAGATTCTTGAACCATGTCACATCCTTAGAGTTTACGTTCCTGAAGGAGCCAGTAAGCATGCTACATGTAAGTGGCAAACATTCTCTGATCATGCAACTCTTGGCGGTCAACAGGGGCCAATTCATCAATATTCATGTGGGAAGTCCTGGCAAGGTGCAAAATGCCAGAGTTCTGAGAAAATCTGTTTGTTACATGCTTGGAGAAGCTTAGACTTTATTCCTACCCAATGGTGGCATTAGAGTGATGATGTAGCCATGATGGTCCAGAAGTGACATGAATGGCTAGGATTCCTGTGGGATGATACCTTTTATTGGATCAACTGCATGGTTGGAACAAATTTAGACAAACTTTTAAATGCAAGACATTCTTCATCAGGTCAGAATAATGAAGAATGTCTTGCATTTGAAAGTTTAACTTTACTCTAACTATGCAGTTGGCCCAGTAAAAGATATTACACCAGAAATCCTTCCCACCTATTGGCACTGGAAACACCATAGTATGGTACATAAGATATTGTTTCACTTTTAGCTGTTGCTGAAAGGATCTAGTTGGATCCTGGACACCAACAGATTCTTTGGTACAGCTACATTACCCCCATAAGCCATGTTGTCCCAAAGATGAAGAGATGCTATAGGTCCTCACATCCATGCACACACACAAGTTTTAATAAGTAATTGATTACTAATACTCATGCTGTTTTGCAGCTTGCAAAATACCACAGGTCATGTGGTATTGATACTTGGATATTTTTGAAGTGCTAATTTAGCTGTTTTCCTTAAACTCTTCGGACAAAGGGGTTGCTAATCAGCATGGGATATTGTTTTGCCTTATTAATTTTATGTAATGCATTGGGTAACTGCTTATTCAAATGAAAAATAAAATATTATTTAAAAAATGTAACTCTCTGCCTGCTTATTTTGGGACATAGGGTGCCATTTAGTTGGCTCGTGGGGAATACCTGCTGTTTTTACATGGTCTAATAAAATCTTTGGCATAGCTGCAGTTTCTCTTCCCTTACAATTAAGTGGACAAGTGCTTAGCACAAACCACAGAATCTTATTCAATTTAGAGGTCTCTCCAAGGACAAATTTCAGACCACAGTCTGTTCATTTGACCGCTAACAAGAAGTAACTGCTTTTTAACTACTGAACAGAGCCAATTTTGGAAACTAATATGTGAAAAATTATGATCCGATTCAGCCTTGCAGGAGTGGAGCATCTGCTGCATGTAGTAACTCTCTTGTCTTTTACTCCTCCTCTTCTTGTTCTACATGGCTGACAGGAAAAAAAGGGATTGTTAGTACCTTGGCATTGTAGAAGCTATCTCCCAGGCTGGGGTGGGTCCAGAAAGGATGCAGTGGGACAGTCACGTCCCATTTTGGCTGGATGTCACATGAGTTGTCAGTGCAGGATCTGGCTGGAGCCCCTGTTTTTGCATGGCTTCAATGCCCAGGGGGTAAGTGCTACTGCCACCATATCACCTCCTTTCCCCTGCTGCTGAATTCAGCGATGAGGGGGGTAGGGAAGGGAAAAGGCCAACAGCAGCATCAGTGTCTCACCCTGACCAGCTCATGAGCTCAGAGCTACTGGTCATGCCAAGCTCCAGCAGGAGCCCATGCTGGGCAATGAGCTCAGAGCTCACTGTACGTGTAGCACAACCAAAGTGGTGGTGGGCTTGCCCTGTTCCTGGGTCTGCTACTGTTATCAGGGAACTATCAACAGCTTCAGATCATAATCTGTGGCAGGGCATTGCAGATAATGGAGGAACAAAGAGTAGCAGAATTCCCTGTTCCTTATTATTAAGCTCTTATGGAGGGGACCTGTTTGCTGCAAGAAGCTGTGCACTTGGGCATGCACTGCAGATTACATGGAAACCTACCTTTACATAGAGACTAGTGCTTGCTGAGAAGCCTTCACAGTTAGTTACCTGCCCAGGTCTTGTGGATGTTGAGACCTAAGACTGTTTTGAAGAAGCTTTCCTTGAGTTCCAGTTCCAGCTTCTTTTCCATAGTTTCCCATTTAAGGAATTTGTCCAGGTTCCTCTGCTCCTACTCCTGCTGTGTCTACAGGAGTTCCTTTATGTTGGTGCTCATGGGAATGTGTAGATGAAATGAGGGGCATGGGTGCATGACACTTTAAAGCGGGTTAAATGCTTTTGCACCGCTTTAATGGCGTTGGTGCTTGCACGCATTGGCGGCGTATTGCGCATGAATTCCAGCTGCTGTAACACATTCGGTGGAGTAATACGCCTTAAATGACTTTGGGGTGCAGCAAACTAAAACATCTCTGAGGAGTGGCTCAGGGGCTGTGCAGGTAGCCTGGCATCAGCTTGGGAAGGCAGGCTCCACTGAAACAAAAAAGAAGCAGCGAGCCTGATCCCCCCTGAGCATGTCTGCCTACCTGAGCTGTGCGGGGACCTGGTCCTTCCTTCCATGGCTGCGGTGTCCCCTGGGACCACCGAAGCTGGGTACCTGTGGGTGGGTGCTGCCTGGGGGGGGGAAGGGGGCGCTGCTGCTATGGAGGGAAACACCAGCTCCCACTGTAGGCCAGGGACCACTTTGCCTGCTGCCATCTCACCCTCCACTCTGCCGCCGGAGAGGCAGGTAAGACATGGGTGTACACAACACGAGGGTTTACTTCGCCCTAAATTGAAGTGGCGTTTTTAAAAACCCACTGCTTCAAGTTAGGGCGAAGTAAACCCCCGTTTTGTCTACACACGCCACGCTGTCATTGTCTACAGATTGCTTTCTAATAGCTTCCTCAGCAGTAACACCTGCGGGCTCAGGTTCCTGGGGGGATGGGTCTTCCCTTTCAGATAACAAAATACCTGCAAAGGAAGTGAAAGTGCATCTTTTTGGATTTGTAAGAAATACATTTTCTCTGCATTACTTCTGTAAGATTAAGCCATGATTTGCAACTTACTTAAATCATCTTGGTATGTCACCCCTTTTCATTGGCAGGCTTCGCCATTCAGAGGTATCAGGTGAAAAGCTAGCAAGAAAACTACTTGTCATAATGTATTCAAAAACATATCACAGACTGGGTTCACATTCCAGTAAAGAACTATCCTTGCTCCTTACTCAGTTAGCTTAATGTATCTGGCTTTAGGACTTGCGTGAAGTGAATGCTCAGCCTAAGTCTCATGCAACTTTTCTCTTTCACTGCAGATGTGGACGAATGTGCTGAAAACATTTGTGCTCAAATGTGTGTAAATTACAAAGGAAGCTATGCCTGCCATTGTGATGGTCATAAAGGGTTCAAGCTCTCTCAAGACATGAAGACTTGTGAGGTAAAACTGCCTGAGAGGTAAAAGTTGTGAGGCAAGTCTCACTGTGAGGCCACAGAAGTGGTGGTTTCTTGATCACAGGATGAACTAGATTAGAAAAAATACTAAGATAATTCATGCCAATTTCAGAATGCTGGCAAAACACTGGAGGCAGCGGCATTGTGGCATCATTCCACAAAGCAGACACAGCAATTAAGCTCATGAGTATTTCAACAGAATTTGGGCCATGCAGGGCACTTGCCTCAGCTTCCTCCAACCCCACTCTCCCAAAATGACCCCAAATCCCTTTTCTAAAGGAAGAAAGTAGGCCCTTTTTGGTTTAGGCATCCCTAGGGGTTGGAATTATGGTTTGGAAAATGGTATCGCACATTTTCAAGGTGTTTTCTTGCTGTGAGAACCTCTTCCTACCCAGTCCCACAGAATGACTTCAGACTTGAGCTGAGCTTGAGTGGTATGAGTTGACTGTTTTGTCTGGTCCCAGTTTCTATAGCTGTAGAAGAAAGTACTAAGTGTTGACCATGTGGTTTCACCAAATGCTGAAAACTCAATTCACTTCCAAAATAAGCTATTTTTAGGAAACAAAAGAATTTTAAGATTTATACTTGTTAGTGCCAGAAACAGCAGGACTGTAGAACATTTCAGCAGAAACCTTTCTTTGTTAATTGTTTTCTTTATATTATTTTGGCAGGAGCTGGGCAGGTTGAGACTTGTAAGGGTGTTCAAACAGCTTCCCTCCAAAACAGTTGTTGACACCATAGGAAGTAGAGGGGCTTAAATATTTCCAGATCAAAGCCTGATATTGTATCAGCACATATTTACCAGAACTTGTTTTGTACTTACTACAATTTAATACTTAGGCAACATGGGGAGCAAAGCCATTTCCTGTTGATAATAAAGTGGGAAGTCTGTCCTTGGTTTCTCTATAAAGCATGACTCCTATTGCTGTGTGTGAGAAGTTTATTAGCCCTCATGAAGAGATGCATGAACAGAAAGGGCATCTATACACGTGGTCTGAGGTGGAGGGGGGCACTTTAATTAGAGCGATTCCAGGAGCTGCTCTAATTAAAGCTCCCACAGTGTCACATGTATTCAGCATCCTGCACTTGAAAATCGCAGCAGGGTGCGCTTGAACTAACATGAATCAGCACGTGTTGGAGCAGATATCTGGCATGTGTAATGGTGCCCAAAGAGTCTGAGCCAATATTTACAAGCTAGTGGCAGGTATTTTCAACTGGAATCCAAATATCCAATATATAATTCATCATTTAAGGGCAGACTTCTTATGCTACTTTAATTCAGGAATAACTCCGTTATAGTCAGTGGAATGACTATCATGAACATGGTGTAAGATCAAGACATTTTAAGAAATGGAACTTTAACAAGTCAGAATATCTAAATGCAACATGTCTGATGTGTACTGTAGCATAGGGGTGACAGAGATAGCCCACAGATTGCATCTGGCCAGTGGTACCTCATCATTTGGCTCCTGCTGCTGGCCCTGGGTCTCAAGTTGACCCATATGACACACACAGCACACACTGGACTGGCCTGATGTGCAGGACTGAGGATAAGTGCTGCACATGGCTCCCACTCTGGATTCTGTACTGTATACGGCACCTGTCCTGGCCACTCTGGCACTCCCCTCATCATGCTGGATCCAAAACCCATGGCTGGGTCCACTGTGCCACACATGGGGCCTGCTCTGGCCAGTCTGGAGCAAGTGTTGCATGCAGGGCAGCTCCCAGACTGGCTGGAGTGGGCACCACATGCAGTGCAGTCCTGGACTAACCGGAGTAGGCACTATGGGTACTGTATCCAGCATAGGAGAGAGAGGAATCCACGGGCCCAATCTGGCCTGTGGGGTAAGCCCCATGCCATTCATCCAGCCCACAGAGCTAGATGAGTTTGATACCCCTGCTGTAGCACATTGCAGCTGCTGGTTCTGCCACAGCTGTGTGGGACTTAGGCCCCTGCCACACGTTACACCTAAGGCATGATTAACCAACTAATTACATCTTAAGTTGTAACCCAGCCACATGTTAAAGGAATTTATGGCATCATAAAACAAGGAATAAGCCACAAAGTTATTATACAAAAAATGTGTAGTAACTTTGTGACTGGCTCCTGTGACACCATTAATTGAATGTGTGACCGGGTGTGGCCCCACACCTGGGAGCCCGGATCAGCTAACAGGGATCCACTGTGAGAGCTTGCTACATGCTGGTGCAGGGGGAGCCTGGGATTATGATCCCTGGCTCCACTTGCACTGGCAGTAAGGCTTAATGGGATCTGATGTGTGATCCCACAATCATGGCTCCTGCCATACACATGTGGATCACACATCAAATCCCATTGCACCTTTACCTGCACATCTGGCAGGGACCTTAGTCTACTATGTGATGGAAAAGAAGAGGTTTGGTCCCAAAATAAAACTTCTGATTATCCTTTTACATCTAATACTAATTGTGACATGACAAGAGACAGAAAAGCAGCAGTGCATATTGGATAGCAGAAATCTGTTCATAACATCCTATCTATTTAAACTGATGTCACTCAAAATATTACATTGTTTTTGAATACTAGGATCATCACTCCTGAATTACAGAAACCATTCATAAATCGCATACACAGTAATACTTTGCAGCAGTGTAGCCCAGAAAATAAATAACCTCCCTTAATTAAGGCAGCAGGGAATTTCTGTAGGTAGAATGTAAATACTGGTACCGAACTCTGATTTTAACCAGGACACCAGCCACAATTTTATAGTCATGGAATCATTCATTGCCACAAGTGGTTATGACTTCAGTTTTACATCTGTCCCGAGAAGATTCCTTTTTACAAGCATTAACACTGTGCTTGTATATTGATTCACTTTGACCTCCAAGGAAAGCATGCTTCTTATTGAACCAACCCCCCTCTCTAACATTGTAGGTGTTTTAGAGTTCATGCACCCCAAGCTCAATACAACCATGTGTCTTAGTATAAATTATGTGCTAGAATCCTAGTGAGAGAAAGGAAGTGCTCTGGTTTTAGACTGGAGGCCTACTCCTGATTTGCATGGCCAGCCTTTGTATCTGAGTTTGCCTCTATTAAAAACTGTGTCACAACCTGCCCATATTTTCCCATGTATAAGAGACATAGAAAGGAGGTCTAAATGTAAGATGCACCTTACTGAAGCTACAGAATTGAAATCAGATATCAGTAACTTGAAGTCAGCCTCCAAGGTGCCAATAAAGCCTGGAGATGCTGGTGACAGTCAGCAAATTTAGCTCAGGCAAAAAGGGTATTGCAGGAGGCTGTAGCAGTACCTGTTTTCACATTTTGGATCCTACCAATGCATGCCAAAGTCTGGAACTCATTGTGTCATCATGTTCCTTCAGGGAGTTACCGGGCAAAGGGGAGGGATGGGAAGCAGAGAGGGCTGTTGTGGCCCTACCTACCTTTTGCCCTACTCCCCTCTGGCAGTCACCATCCCCCATTGGTCCACCCATCTGAGAAATGCTGAGCTGCAGCTCCTGCTTCTTCCTTCCTTGCAGCCAAAGGAAACTATCTTTGTGGAAGCAGGACCCTCACATCAACACCATCTTCTTGTCCTCTGGTTCCATGCCACCCTGTCCAGCTCAGGAACACTCTTTTCTCTATCAGATGCAGTGAAGGCATACACAATCTATACTCCAGCAAGACCTACCAAAGGCCCCCTCTGCTTGATCATATTCAGTAATTAATTTTTTTCAGAACAGCAACAACATAGTTTAATTTGTTTTGAGGCATCACATTTTTTAAGTGCAATAGTGATTAGTTATGAAAAATGAATTATTCAAAAATGAAACTTGCTAAAATCAACAAGAACTAGAGTTCTTTTGTGATATATCACTGTAGAAAATTAGAGCATGCTGTTTTCCCTTTACCCATTATTTCCAGGCTGTTCCAGTTTGCCTCCCGCTGAACCTTGAGCCGAATTATCAGTTGCTTTACCTGGCAGAGCAAACAACAGAAAATGCTGTTCTGCATTTAAGGTTTAAATTGCCAAATGCCAGCAGGTGAGCCTTTGCCAACAATAAAAGTATGCATGAAAGTTACGGACATTTGTTTCCATAAAGTTTTCAGAGGGTGACAGAAATGTTCAGCATTGAATGCGTAATTCTTACCATCATCTCCTCAGGACCAGATAAGACATCTTTATAGCATAGAGAATGACTGAATTGATATCACTGGCACTTAGTGGAACTGAAGTCATTTGAAATGACAGGAAGAGTAATTGCCTGGAGTCAGTTTACAGCATCACTTACTGATCATACTGTACCCCTAAGCCAGTCTTTTAATATAGGGAGACCAGCAAATTCCTAATATAGTATGACTGAGACACCTTTTATCTAGATACTTATCAGCTAAATGAACTGTTAAAGAGCACTTTCTATCGGACAAGAGGCAGTAGCAGCTGACTAGTGCAGAACTGCAGTCAGTCGGTGAGCAGGGAACCCCTTGGTGTGGGCTGTGTGCACCACACTGCACTAGAGTCTTGATGTGAGCATATCACCATGTTTACCCAAGTCCAAGAGAACCCTGAATTTAAGATGACTCCCCAGTTATTAGATTCTAGATATGGAAAATTATAAATCTGTTTTAAGTTTCCATGTATAGAGTTATTGGAGGTTCCTCTTAAATTCTTCCCCCCCCCCCCTGCCACAGGGAAAGTAGTGACAAGGGAGCTCTCATCTCTTATGAGAGGGCTCACCCCCCCCCCACCCGAGCTCCCCCGTAATTCGAACCCTGCTTGTCACCCTCTACTGCCTGCCCTTCCCCCTCCCTTTACCTTTGCAGCTGCTCCAGCTTTGTCTCCACCAGGAGCATAGAGCACCCCACTGGTCTAGGCAGTAGTGGCATCTCCAGGCTCCAGGCTGGGTCAAGGCCACTGCAGTATCTCCTGTCACCACTCTGCGCTCCTTCTCCGAGTTCCCTCCTGCTGCCCTTTTTCCATACTCCCCCTGCACTTTGTGCCCCTTCCCTGCACCTCTTTCCGGTGCTCCCCTCACTCCATGTGTCCTTTTCCCCAAATTTCCCCCATGTCCTCATCACTCCATGTGTCCCTTCCCCCATGCCCCCCTGCTGTCCTTTCTTCCATGCTCCCCTCCCTGCACTGCAGCCCCCTTCCCCATGCTCCTCCTTGAAATGCTAGCCCCCTTCCCTCGCACTCCCCTGCACCATGTGCCTCCTTCCCCTGCACCGTCCCCCCATTCCACATACCCCTTGCCTGCCACATGAACCACCCTGGTCCATTCTAGACCTACAGCAGCTGCTTGCCATACTTGAATCTAAAACAAGGGATTTTTTTTAGCCCATGTTGAATGGGGGGGAGGAGGGGGATGGTTGTCTTAGATTTAAGTGAATGTGGTATATTCCTTCAGCACCGAGACAAGATCCAACCCTGAATGAAAAGTATTATATCTGGAGTGGTTTTGCTACACTTGTATTGCTATGGGACCATGCACATGTAACAGTTAGAGCATGACAAGTGATACACATTAGCTTGGTGCTGTATCCAAGGTAGTATCCCTGCACCTTTGAGTCCTGTGCTTCAGATACTGTGCTCTATAGATATACCCCAACAGAAGCTTGCTGCCCACTCTGTAAGGAAGAGAAAGACCTTGTAGGGGAAAAAGTAGCAGATGTAGAAAAAAGATACTAATGGGCCAGTCTTGCATCTGACTCAAATTCTGCCCTGAAGAACCCCAACCACGAGTTCTATACTTGTAAGGCTCTAAACACTGCCTTCAGCAGGCGAAATTTAAATAAGCTTATTTCTAAAGTGCTGCAATTCCTTTTTTAGTCAAAGACCTAGGAAAAAGTCCGATGATTTCATAGCAAATAAAGCAAGATAGAGATTAAAGTTCTTTATCACAATGCTTTGGTCTTGGATGATGCTTCTGCTATTCTTAGCTAGAGACTGCAAATTATAGCATGCTGTACACAAACGATTGAAAAAGTTAATTGTCCCTCAAAATGTTCTAATACACTAGTGAAGTATAATAACTTGTTTCAATTCCATATCAGCTTGTAGTATTTACTCTTCACTTGTCAGCATCCTAGAGCAATTACTAATATTAGTGACCTCTTTATTATGCTAGAACTTCTTAAGGGTGGAAGCTGAAAATACGGTGTTCTCTCTGACTTGCAGGTTCAGCAATTTCAAAGACAGCAATAAGAGAAGTGGTTAAATTCTTGGTTTTTAATTCCTCAGAATCTTTAGAAAAAACATAAGTATTGACATACCTGTATTGAAATACTGTCTATCCTTGTGTTCTGAATCAATGTTGACCTGGATTTAATTTCTCCTGGAAGATTTTAAGGCACTTCCAGACCTTGGCAAAGGTCATAGATAGTTATCTATAGATTTCAAATAAGAAGATTCTTTAGGACTGTATTTGAAAGTCAGTGTAATCTTGACAATAAAGAACTGGATATGGAGTTAGGGCAGCAATTCTCTTTCTTATTCTAGTGTTAGAGTGATTTTGTAGCCATGATGGTCTAGGAATTTTGCAAGAGGCAAGGATTTCTTAGGGTGATATATTTTATTGGACCATCTGCATAGTTGGGGTAAAGTCTATGCTGTGTAGGGGTGTGTGAAACGGGCAGTATTACCCGGAAGTGGACTGGAAGTGCTTCTGGTCTACTTCTGGGTTTGCTGCCGAGCATGCTGGAGACGCCCCGGTGCTCCGGTGGGTCGCTTTATCCGCCCCAGCATCGCAGCATTCACGAGTTGCCTGCTACCTTGAGGTATGTAGAAAAAACATTTAAAGCTGTATTTATGTCCGAATTGCTGAATCTTTCCGAATCTCTCTCAATTGATTCGGAAGGTTCCGATTCGAGTCGGAGAGATTAAAGGGTCTCCTGATTTGATTTGGATTCGAAGATTCAGCCACCGAATTGGGCTGAATCTCCGCTGAATCAAATCAGTGACTGAAGCTTCACACAGCCCTAATGTGCTGACTTTTACTCCACAGACCTGATGAAGAGGGTTTTGCATTTGGAAACTTGTTTAACACTATCCCAGCTATTCAGTTGGTCCAGTAAATGATATCACCCTATATAATTGTAGCCCTTCTTATTCTGCCACTGACTTGTTATATGACTTTCACCTTGCCTCCCTGTATCTTTGTTTTCCCCTCCCACCCTTTATCTCTCCTGTTTATTTAGGTTAAAAGCTTTTGGTGATGGAGCAGCATAGGATCTCTAAGCACTGCTGTAATATATGTAATAATACTGGTACATGTTTGATCATCCAACTCTCACCCAGACAGAGAATAAATTGGCCCAGTTTTCTGAATTAAAAAAACCAAAATAAAACACATTTTCCAAGCCAATGCTAAGCACATTCATGGAGGATACTGTAGAATTTTCTCTGGACTTGCTCACTATTCTGTTGATTTTCTTCCTCTAGCACCCTTGTGAAAGTAGGAGAGTCTTAACCCTGTTTTGTAAATAGGAGAAGTGAGACAAAGTGAGTTGGTCATATGGGAAGCTCATGAGAATTGAACCCCCAAATCCTTCAAATCCAATGCCTTGAATAAAAAAATTGAACTTTTTCTCTGGATTCAGATTAACAAGTTTCCATAACTACTGGGTTGTGCCTGTGACTAACAGCCTGCAGCCATTCTACCTGCTCAAATACAGTGCCTTCTGAAGACTAATACATGTCTGTGTAACTAAGTTATTAACATATCACACTTAGTTCTTCAGTACCTCATCTGTCCTTTTCTCTTTACTGTGATTCCTCTCCCACCACTCAGATTTTCAGCAGAATTTGATTTCCGGACATATGACAACGAGGGTGTTATACTATATGCTGAATCCTCCAACAACACAGGATGGTTCTTGCTTGCACTTCGGGATGGAAAGATTGAGATTCAATTCAAGAATGAACATGGAACAAAAGTCACAAGTGGTGGCAAAGCCATTAATGATGGTGTGTGGCAAACAGTAAGTTGGCTTCTCCCCACCCTCGCCTCCAGTACAAGATTTCTGTCTGGTGTTCATACCTATGCAGTAGTGCTACTGCCTACTTCTGTAAATACATTTACCTTGACACAAGTGGATGGTAGTGCAGTTATTCTAACGCACAACTATTTTTATTCCACACTATCCAGTACAGCTTGATCAAATGAAGGCTTGTTGTGTCCTAACAAAAGAAAATCTTAAGACTTTCTTTTTCAGTGATACTTGCCTCAGGGTTTGGGGTCTCTTCTGCTCCCAGTGAAGTCAAGAGGAATTAACACAAATAGGGTCTCTTTAATAAATCTGTTACATTCAGGGAAAATACATTAAGGTTGTGAAGTCAAAGGCATCTACTCAAGACTTAAATAACAGAACTGCAGTTTAAATGGGCTTCATTCATTTTGGAATTTCCTAATTTTTGCACACTTTGAAAACTTAATAAGATACTTTTAATGTACATTTGTGTACATTTGCCTGAGTGTTATAGAAAAAACCCAAGTCGTTTTATATGAAATGGCCTCAGGTATCATCAGCAGGTTTGAACCCAGGATTTTAGAATTGCCTTTGCTACTAAGTTTATGTCTCATTGATAATTAGGGTCTTCCACAAAGCCATACCCACTAATAAAATATATTATATATGTTTTGTTTGATCTTCAGCCCAATTTTGGAAGTTGTGCCAAATTTCTAGGGATGAGATCAAATTCTCTCCCATTCATCTCATAGCCCACCTCTTCCTGCATTATGTTTGGATTCCACCTGTGCATGCAGATCTGGAGCGTAGGAAGTCTACCCAGAGCTACCCACAATTCTTTCTTCTTGTCTTCAGGTGCTTCTCACTCCACATCCTTTCCCCTCTTCTCTTAAATAGAGACAGACAAAAAAGGAGACAGGTCTGCAGAAGGATATTTTCAAAGATTTTGATTTATACATAAGTGGCACAATGTGGATGGCTTAGTGAGGGCTGCAAGGTATGATATTAACAGGCTCACATGACTTGGGTTGGCTTAGGGCAGCTTTAGGTTGATCCTAAATATTGATGAAGACATATCCTAAGGGTTTAACTACTGCTGACTGGCAGCAAATATATGCCATTTTCCTTTGTAAGCATAGAGGAAGGTGAACAACACATGGAAGAGGAGGTTACGTACCAACAAGTAATCCAGCTTACAGATACCAGGGCTGAGTAACAAAGATTTGACAGATTCTGAAAGGGTGTACAGATAAATCATGTAAATGTGTTGCATATCTGGACTCTGTTTCCATTTTGTGTAACCTTTCAGTGTAGTAGCAGGTGCTGCTTGAGTGAAAGGGTTTTGAAGGGCCAGAATAATCAAAACTACACAGTAGAACTTGCATGCCTGGTGTTCACTGGGTCTTGGTTTCCATGCCATACATTTTTCTTCCCTAGAACAAAGGATAATGTGATGGGAAGTGTCTGTGATAACAGAAGAAAAGGACCACTTTCAGTATAGACAGAATATTGGGCAATTTGAGAAGCAAGCTCTTAGCAAAGCCTTTTAAGTGCAGTACAAACTAAAAAACTGTGATTTTCTATAGCTCTTATTTCAATGAACAGTGAACAGGTTTTCTGAAAGAAAGCAAAAGACAGCTCCTTTCCCTTAGAAATGTCTCTGTTTCAAATTTTAAAGACCTACTGCAAGTCATGAACACACTAGAATGAATTTAAACAGTGTTATTTTTTAATAAACTATATTAAGTAATCTCCAACCATATATGGATGTATATTTATTTTTAATCCTAGATCTCAGTGGAAGAACTAGAACACAGTATCTGTGTTAAAATAGCAAGGGAAGCAGTGATGAGTATTAAGAGCCCTGGGAATCTTTTTAAACAAATAAATGGTTCACTGGAAATCAAGGTGTATGTTGCAGGGTTACCTCCCAAAGTGGGCAACACCCTCATTAAGCAGGTAACTAGAAAATAATAATTATGCCTATTAATATTATTGTTTGTTTCTCCAAATAATGTGTTTACCAACTGGGGACACAAAACAAAGGGAGGAATGTATGTATAAAATGAAAAAAGGTATATTGATTGTTTTACTTTGAAAATGAGTATGCATCAACACTTTGTACTCACTTTGCACTGGGCACATTGTTAGGGTTTCATTATAGAATCACAGTAGTGAACTCCCTCTTGTGTTATCTGATGTATGCAGGGTTGGAGGGGGGCGGGAAGGCAGGGGTAGTGCAGGATTATAACCTATATATTTTTTAAATCTAGAGTCCTGAAGTAACAGGACCACTTATGCATTTTACAGATGTTCCCTCTCTTGCTAGTAAATTGGCTCAGTCTGCGTATGTGTGCAAGAGTGAAGAAAGCACAGAGATATTTTACTTTTGCTCTGCCCATGCCCTATCCAACCCAGCTTGTAGCAGGGGGGTGAGGCATGGTTCCCTCATCTCTCCCTTCTCAAGAGCTCAAACTTATTCTGGGTGCACCAGCTCCTTGCTGCTCATCCCACAGCCCAGCAGTCACAAGCTTGGCAGAAAAGCAATAAGTGAATGGGCTCTGGAATCCAAGCTTTGCTTTTGTCCCAAGAAGAGAAAAGCCTCCATTGCCCATATTGTATCTCTCCTTCATATCTGGAGTTTCTATCCAGGATCTTGCAAATCAATGCTAAAGAATAATTTCCATTTAAAAACCTGCCACCAATCCACTAAAATAAGATAGATGCCAATATTTGAATCTCTTTTTAAAGTCCATTTTTGCTCTAAGTGGGAAAGGGAAAGGAAAAAAGGTAAAGCTACACAACATTTAAAAGCTTCTCTGTAAATGGCCTTTCACCTAATGTGAAATGTTCCTAGAAATATTTGGGTTCAGTATCAGTGTTATAAACCTATACCATCAATATGGCTATGGTTGACTGTCTGTCAATAAATATGTTGTTATGTAAAGTAACTCACACTCCATTGATTAACACTGTTTCTAGAACAAATCTGAATGCAACACACACTACTATAACTCTTCTGCAGATTAACCCTCGCGTAGATGGGTGTGCTCGGGCCTTGAATCTGATGAGTCAGGGACATTTAGGCTTAACAGAAGTTATTAAAAAAACACAAATCAAACGCTGTTTACCATCTGTGGGGAAAGGATCCTACTACCCTGGCACTGGAGTGGCAAAGTTTCATATAAACTATAGTAAGTATTTTTCAGCCTTTTGCAACACGTCTTTAAGCTGAACTAATGTATCAGAACAGAAGAGAGTGATGAGCTCAGTCACATGCTCTTGATTTGAACAAGTACCCCACTAACTTAAGTAGGAGGATAGCTTTCAGTCCCATGCATCTCAGCTTAATTTCTCAAGCAGGGACACTCGCAAGGGGTGGAGAGGATTAAACAGATTCTTTCCATCTGTCTCTGCTCCAGGTTTGTCAATGTGAGTAGTTCGAACTATGAAAGAGAACCATACAAAATTACTTTAGAGAAAGGTACAGTTAGGAGATGATTATGATTTAAGTAGCATGATGTAGCATTAATGTAACATTTTAAAACAGGTAGTTCTTGTATTCAAGTATGCCATCCCTGAGCAAACAAAAACATGGGAACATAGAGCAGAATGCCATTTCCCTTTGTTCAGCTAAATGGTAGTTTTCTAACTGCATAAATGGTGTTTTTGGCACATACACAAAAGTTGCCATGTTGTTATCCCTGCACTGTGGGCACAAAGGCATATACTAACCCTGTGCAGTTGGCTATGCATTTGATGGGAATGTATGCCTCTCCATTCTAGATGCATGTCAGGAAAATGTAACCGCTTAGAAATCCATGACTAATGGGTGTTAGATGCAACAGAATCCTCCTGTGATTCAGCCTCAGCACCTGAGTGGTTAGGGCACTTGCCTAGGAAATGGGAGATTCAGGTTTTAGGCCTGCTTGCCCAGAGTGGGTTTTAACCTGTTTCTCTCAGACTTCCCAGGACAGTGCTCTAGCCATTTCACTGCAGCTCAGCCAGTATCCAGCCCCCGCTTCTCCTGTGCTGCTTTTGAATCTGGCTCCTGACCTGGGCAGCCAAGAGGGGAAGGTGTGGGGCCAGGTAGAAGAGGATAAGCTAGAGAGTGTGTGACTCAGTGACATGTCTGCTGCCCCTGAATCGGAGAGGGCCCTGGACTGCTCTACTGCACTGCTCTCCATCTGTGCTTGTCCAGCCAGTATGTTGTTTGCTGTACATGGTCAGTCTTCATGCAAGGGTTTTCATGTCCCCAATACAGGGGTAAGTGCCAAAAGTCCCAAGTTAGAAAACTGGCATGTAGGTGCACAAAGGGAAATAGAATTTTGCCCTATACAGTGCTGTGAAAGACCTCCTGGGTTATTAAGTCCAGCTCCATATTATCACAGGAAGCACACCATAATCTCTTTCATATGCTGATCAACCTCCATTTTAAAACAAATACAGTAGTTGTTATGTTTGGCCCACTCACATCTGCTGGTAGGCTGTTCCAGAACCTCACTTCTCCGATGGTTAGAAATCCCCTTTAGATTTTTCATGTAAATGCATTCTTGGGGGTTTGTACCAACACTGTCCTAGCTTGAATGCATCAAAATTAAACACCAGCATACTACTCAAGCAAGTAGTATCCATTGAATAGCAGGGCTACTTGGGTGTGCAATTTTAAAATGCGTAAGTTTGAGTTATTGATGTTTTGCATGGTAGCCAAGTTTTATGAGTGAACTATCAGTTTTTCCAGGTTTTTCCTTTTTGGCTTCTGGAATGCCTCTTTTTATTTCTGCCACCTCTCCCTATATAAAGGTGAGCTTTGTCTTACTATTGTCTCACTCCCCCCACCCCAATACTGTATATTGTATTCTCATACATATACGTGCGTGCATGTAAGTAGTAAGACAAAGTTCACCTTTTCATTGCAGATTAAGCTTATTTTTCATAGTGGGGTTATAGATTAAAGAGAGGAACAATGCTAATAAAAAATAATAGCATTGGTTGATGAATAAGGATATTTTCACAATTCATTAATTTGCTCTTTTTTTTTCTAAAACCAGACAATGATACTAACACTGGAGAGTGGGTTATAAATGTAGCCCTGAACATTCGCCCATCCAAAGGCACTGGGGTCATGTTTGCCTTGGTTTCTGGTGAATCAGTGCCTCTTGCTTTGTCTATCGTGGACTCCAGCTCCTCCAACTCACAGGTGATCTTAGAAGTTATCAAAACAACTTTGGGCTAGAGATCCATCTCCTAAAAAGTCAACATAATGAAAGAGAATCCCTTCCTTGATTCTCTGCCTGCCAGTTAGGTCTAACAGTCATTATTCAAAATAATAGGGGTGTTGCAAAGCTGTTTCAGTTGTTTCTGAAGTGCTCAAAGAGTTCAGAACACATAGACAGCATTAAAAAGATATTATTATTAATCCTTATTAAGCAGCAATTAGAGGAGTGCTAAAGAGTCAACCAAGAATGCTACCCCATTTATTAAGTGTCATACAGTAGGCTGTATTTGCCCTAAGGAGCTTATACTCTATATAGACAGGGAAGACACAAGGAGGGAGAAAGAAGGGGTACAACACACAAGCAAAGCGAATGATATGATGATGTTAGCACATGTCCTATTAATTCCAGCTGGTCTTGCTGTCCTTGAATTTCCTGGTGTTCCTGCCTACAGGAAGGAACACATGACAAGACAGTGCATGGTTTCATGTGCCTTCAAGCAATCCATTTTTTGTTTGTTTCTTGTAACTACCTAAATTAGGGAACAAAGAATGATATTCTGCCTGCATTGAAAACAATGGAAAAAACTTCAACTTCAGTGGGGCCAGGATTTCCTTCCAGAAATGTTAAAGTAGATTGTCAGATATAAAAATATACAAGTGGCAGCAACAGACCTCCAGCATCTATTTTGAAAAATCTTGGTCCCCATATTTCCTATAATTTTTACTTCGTAACACAAAAGGCCCCAAAACTAAATGAAATACATGCCAGGATTGTATGTGAAGTATTTTGTATTCTGCCACACAGGCCATCATTGTGACTATTGGGAATATCATTATTGCCCGGCTGGAATCGAAGAGATTTTGCACTACCAGAAGGACACTGGTAGGATTCAGTGCAAGCAAACAGCAGATTGAACTGTCCGTTGATTCACAAACAGATGTAACGAATTCAGAGCAAGAGCTGTCTATCCTGGATCAAGCAATGAGAGGAACTGTTGCTGTTTACACCTACTTAGGTGGTCTTCCAGGTGAATTTCATTTCTTAACATCAGTTGGAATGAATTGGTTTTACTTGGCCTTCCCAGCTTAAAAAACCCTACTTTTTTACTTTGTATTTGAGAGTCAGTCTGTAAAGCTTTTGTTTTAATGGAGACTGACACTTCAATAGCAGCATTAGTGGGCCAGCTTTATGGCGCAGCAGAAGTTTCTTCCCCAAGGCCTAATTTTGGAAGCAACCCTCTGGCACCTATCCCTGTGAAAAGATAAATGATTGTTTAGCACTCCTGAAGTGACATCAGCTGGCAGGCTCAAGGAACTGCAGCGGCTTTAGAAAGAGTCAAAATAACCCAAAATGAGGAGGCTAAACTATTGCTAGTAAAGCTTTTTGATATCCCCTATTTAAAGTCACTACAAGGAGCAGAGAAAATCTTAGCTTTTTAAGACCTAGAAGTCTGACAAACAGCTTTGAATGGATTTCTATCTAGAATGTGCAAAATCTAGCCCCTTCCTCCCTGGTTTTAGCACAGTTCTTGTGCCTGAGTGGAGAAAGTGGGGGCCATGCTCTTCATGTGGCATGAAGACTAGCTGTTCATGGGTTCCCTGCAAGGCAATGAAGAGTGGTCAGGTGGGGCCAGAGGATCTAGTGCTGCCTCCTATTGACTAGTTCAACTAACCTACCTAAGGAGGCAGATATGCACTATAGATGGTATTTCAGCCTCAGGGCTTCATTGTAAGCCCCTTCTGCAACCTGGATGTGTGTGGGGGAAATGAGAAAGCAATCTGTTCTCCACTGGCCATTCTCAAGGATGTATCACATATACATCCTGATAATTAGGCTAGAAATATAATATAGGATTTAGGCATAAAAGGACTGAGGCATTTGTCACAAGTAGAGAGTAAGGCATTTGTCTTGACTTTGGAATGGGCTTGTGATGCCTTGGAAATCAAACACACTTACCAGCAACACAGCAGATGGGTTTTATTCAAGTTGATGTTTAGTGAAGTCAAATCCAAGGCTACAGAATGGGATGTGCCACCTGGCCCATGGCCCAACCAACATTTAGCACAGTGGTTCAAACATAGCCCCACTCCCTGCCTCCTTCCCTCCCTCACGCAGAGTGGTAGCCATGCTCTGCTGCCCGCAGCCCTGCCAGGAGGGAAGAGTGGCAGCCTCCTGTAACCAGTGTGTCAGGCCCTGCTCCAGCGCATTGGCGCATTGGCTATGGGTGGCAGACTGCAGCTGCCACTGTGCATGGAAGGGATGGAGGCAGAAAGGGAGCGGGGCTGTGTTTGAATCGCTGTGCTAAATGTTGGTCAGGCCATGGCCTGGGTGGCCCACCCCTTTTGGCGGTCTCTGGGTCAAATGCTTCAGTAAAAGTTGTTGCTGTGAGCTTTACTTGCGATTACAGTATGCAGCTCTACATGAAGAGGTAAAACCAATACTTATAAATAAATAAAGATCAACAGAGAATTATACTAAATGCTAAACAAGAAATTAGCACCTAAAAGCCTTTTTTGAAGAAAGATACTGATGAACTAAGTAATGTTTCTTAGTAATCATCTAAGTAATGTTTAAAATAGTTCTTACACTTTGCCTGTGTGCTAGTCTTCAAAATTAGATGTTGATTTAAATCACATATTTCTATTGGCTTTTGAGCCTGTATTATCCTTCACTGCTTCCCCTACTTTGTAAAACTGAAAAATTGTACTAGGTATTGCCATGCTTTGGGAAATCGTACAGTTATTAGCAATAAAAAAGCAGCATCTGGCAGCTTTTTCCACACAGTGGTCTCAATGTTTCTGCCCTTCTTCCCCATGTTCTTAAGGTACCAGTAATATCCTGTTCTGAAAAATACAGATTTAAACTGTTTTCAGCTACAATATGGTAGTAAACATTGGGAAATGCTAATTTATTTACAACTCCTTTGAGCTGATCCCTGAAAAGGTTTTTGGGAACACGGGGAAACCTTGTACTAGCAGAAATCAGATGAAGAACATAAAATTATAAAGTTCAAAGTATGTTTAATGAAAATATAGATGTTCTGAAGTAAACAAGCTGGCTTCTCATTACCAGTAGTTTATTTATAGCTTTCACAAAAATGATATAGTAGAATTAACAAGGAAAGTATATATTATATAACAGTAAGATTAAATGATTTGTGGTTATTGGTAAAAGCATATAATAAAATGACAGACAAGGTTCCTTGGGTGAATCTGATATCTTTTATTAGACCAACCCAAATAGTTGGAGAATAGTTATTAAGCAAGCTTTCGGGTTCAAAAACCCTTCGTCAGGCCAAGGAAGTTTCAGCAGTTGGTGTGTGCTCTTCCTGGATGGAATGAAAAGTAAAGAAGCCAGCGGCTGGGCTGGGGAGTCAGTTGTCAGGCAGATTATAATGTGTCAAAAATCCAATGTCTATATTTAGTCCATGATTTTTAGTATCCAGGAGGTTGATGAAATGGAGTTCATAGGCTCGTCTCTGGAAAGTGTTGTGTAAGTTTCCTTTGAGGATCAGGACTGAGAGATTGGAGAGAGAGTGGTTTTCTTGTGAGAAATGTACCCCACAGGTAATTGGGTATTTCTGTCTTTGATAGATTTCCGGTGTGCATTCACTCTGGTGCTCAGTTGTTGATTGGTCTCTCCTACATATTTTCCATCAGGGCATTTGGTGCATTGGATGAGGTATATTACATTTCTGGAGGTGCAGCTGTACGATCCAGGGATGCTGATGGCTCTGTCGTGGGGTGTAGTAATAGTGGGGGTGATGGAGATGTGTTGGCAGGTTTTGCATTTCTTGTCCTGGCACGGTCTGGATCCTTTTGGTGTGTTCTGGGCTTGAGGAAGTTTGCTTCTGGTGATGAGGTTAACGAGGTTCGGTGCTTGTTTGAAGGCTAGGATGGGTGGCCCTGAGAAGATCTTTTTAAGAATAGGGTGATTGGTGAGGTGGCGATCCCAGGTGTTCTCTTCAGTACAGATGCGGTGGCATCCGAGGGCCTGGCTGTATATCACTGCTTTTTTGGTGTGTTTCGGGTGATTGCTGGTTCTGTGCAGATATGTATGTTGGTCTGTGGGTTTCTTGTATAATGTGGTCTGTATTGTATTATTTTGGATACTGATCATTGTGTCTAAAAAGGAGATGTTGGTGCTGGAGTATTGAAGGGATAGTCGGATGGAGGGATGGTGATTGTTGAATTTCTGATGGAACTCAATCAGAGATTGTAGGTTTTCAGTCCAAATGATGAAGATGTCATCGATGTATCTTAAGTATAGCAAGGGTTTGATGGTGCAGTTCTTGAGGAAGTCTTCTTCCAGGTGACTCATAAAAAGGTTGGCATACTGTGGGGCCATTTTAGTGCCCATAGCTGTTCCCATCATCTGGAGGAAGTGTTGATTATTAAAAGTGAAATTGTTGTGTGTGAGGATGAAGTGTATAAGGTCAGTAATATCTTTGGGTCTGTATTCTGAGTTGTAATCTTGTTCCTGTAGATATGTAAGGCAGGCTTGGATGCCATTCTGGTGTGGAAACTTACACAACGCTTCCCAGAGACGAGCCTATGAATTCCATTTCATCAGCATCCTGGATACTAAAAATCATGGACTAAATATAGACATTGGAGATATGACACATTATAATCTGCCTGACAACTGACTCCCCAGCCCAGCCTCTGGCTTCTTTACCTTTCATTCCATCCAGGAAGAGCACACACCAACTGCTGAAACTTCCTTAGCCTGACGAAGGGTTTTTGAACCCGAAAGCCTGCTTAATAACTATTCTCCAACTATTTGGGTTGATCTAATAAAAGATATCAGATTCACCCGAGGAACCTTGTCTGCCTAAATCCTTAGACCAACACGGCTACAACCTACACCCCTATAATAAAATGACACATTGTATTAATTTAAAGAAAGTTAAAACATAATATATAATGATATGTACAAATAAAGAAAACGAAGCAACTTAAAAACAGGGTAAAAAAATGAAAAACAATTATATTTGATTTTGGCCCTTATTCTTTGCGCAGGTAGTGCAAATAAACCTGCAGAGTATAGGACTGATTGTAAGAGAGGAGCCAAATTGTTTTTTCTTCATTACTCCAATATTTAAAAATTTCCCTTTAGTTTCTTCAAAGAATTAACAAGGCCCCAAATAACTGGCTTTTCTGACAGGGATACCCTTCCTGTTCCAAAGGAATATGAAGATTAATTTAAAAATTAGTTCAGTATTTTTTAATGAAATATGGGGAGTTCTACTGTGTCTACCTGTTATTCAGCAGATCAGCCATAATATAGAGAACTATTTTACCAGGACTTTTCATTTAGAGAAGAGAGAGGACATGGACACCCAAGAGGGTGGAAGCTGGAGACTTGTGACTTCTGGCAACAAGCAGAGATCACCTCCAGCTGCAGTGGGTCGTGTGGAGAACAGATATGCAGCCCTAGCAGCAGAGAGGAAGGAGCACGTTCCATTGGTGGAAGAAGACAGGCCAGGGCTGACCAAGGTGGGAAGGATCGAGATGATCGCCACCAAGAAGTGATGGGTGGTGGTGGCTGGAAACTCCCTTCACGGGGGACAGAGGGAACCATTTGCTGACCTGACCTGTTGTCTCTGGAGATCTGCTGCAGATCCAGAGCCCGGATCTGAGATGTCACGGAGGGACTACCAAGGCTCATCCAGCCCTCTGACTACTACCCCATGCTGCTCATCCATGTGGGCACCAATGATGCTGCCAGGGGAGACCCTGAGCATATCAAAACTGGCTATAGGGTTCTGGGTATAAGAGTGAGGGGGTCTGGAGCTCAGGTTGTGTTCCTGTTGATCCTTCTGATGAAGGGAAAGGGCCCAGGCAGGAGCAAGTGCATCCTGCAGATCAACACCTGTCTGTGCAGGTGGTGTTGCCAGCGGGGCTTTGGCTTCTTTGACCATGGGATGGTCTTCCAAGAAGAAGGATTGCTGGGAGAAGATGAGAACCACCAGATGAAGAGAGG
>NW_005842582.1:668813-679822 GCF_000455745.1 Alligator sinensis
AAGAGCGTCTTTGCAGACAGGCTCGCTAACCTAGTAAGGAGGGCTTTAAAATAGGTTCACCAGGGGATGGAGACTAAAACCCTGAGGTAAATGGGGAAGCTGGAGACCTGGAGGAAGAGCAAGCAGGAGGGGGCAACAGGATAAGTGCTCTCATACTTCTTGAGAAATCAGGGCAATCAACTGGTTACCTCAAATGTCTGTACACAAATACACAGAGCCTGGAAAACAAGCAGGAAGAACTGGAAGTCCTTGCATAGTCACAGAACTATGATATGATTGGAATAACAGAGACTTGATGGGATAGCTTGCATGACTTGGAGTACTGTCCTGTATGGCTACAAACTGTTCTGGAAGGACAGGCAGGGGAGAAGAGAAGTTGCACTTTATGTAAAGAGCCACATGATTGCTCAGAGCTCGAGTATGAAACTGGAGGTAGGCCTATTGAGAGTCTCTGAGTTAAGGTTAGAGGGGAGAGCAACAAGGGTGATGTCGTAGTTGGGGTCTGCTATAGATCACCAGACCAGAAGGAAGTGGTGGATGAGACTTGCTTTAAACAGCTAGAGGTTGTTTCCCAATCACAAGGCATGGTTCTCATGGGGGACTTCAATTACCCTGCCATCTGCTGGGAGGGCAATACAGCAGTGTGCAGGCAATCTAGGAAGTTTCTGGAGAGTACTGGGGACAACTTCCTGATGCAAGTGCTGGAGCACCCAACTAGTGGCCATGCTCTTCTTGACCTGCTGCTCACAAACAGGGAAGAATTGGTGGGGAATGTAGTAGTAGATGGCAACTTGGGCAGCGGTGACCACAGGATGATTGAGTTCAGGATCCTGAGGAAAGGAAGGATGGAGAGCAGCAGAGTAAGGACCTTGGACTTCAGAAAAGCAGACTTCAACTCACTCAGGGAACTCATGGGCAGGATCTCCAGGAAAGCCAGTCTGAGGGGGAGAGGAGTGCAGGAGATCTGGCTGTACTTCAGAGAAGCCTCACTGAGAGTGCAGGAACAAACCATCCCAATATGCAGGAAGACCAGCAAGTATGGCAGAAGACCAGCTTGGCTTAGCAGGAAACTCTTCAGTAAACAAAATCACAAAAAGGAAGCTTATAAGAAGTGGAACTTGGACAAATAACTAGAGAAGAATATAAGAGCATTGGTCGGGCATGCAGGGATGAAGTCAGGAATGTGAAAGTGCAACTGGAGTTGCAGCTAGCAAGGGATGTGAAGGTTAACAAGAAGGGTTTCTACAAGTATGTTGATAGCAAGAGAAGAATCAGGGAAAGTGTGGGTCCCTTACTGAATGGGGGAGGCAACCTTGTGACAGAGGATGCAGAAAAGGCTGAAGTGCTCCATGCCTTTTTGCCTCTGTCTTCACAGGCAAGATCAGCTCCCAGACTACTGCACTCTAGGCTACAGACTACAGTTTGAGGAGGAGGTGAGCAGTCCTCCGTGGTGAAAGAACAGGTTTGGGACTACCTAGAAAAGCTGCATGTGTACAAGTCCATGGGACCAGATGCGATGTACCCGAGGGTACTGAGGGAGTTGGCTGATGTAATCACAGAGCCATTGGCCATCATCTTTGAAAAGTCATGCCTGACCAACCTGATTGCCTTCTCTGATGAGGTGACTGGCTCTATGGATGCAGGGAGACCTGTGGATGTGGTACCTTGATCTTAGCAAAGCTTTTGATACGGTTTCCCACAACATTTTCCCAGGCAAGCTAAGGAAGTATGGGCTGGATGAATGGACTGTAAGGCAGATAGAAAACTGGCTGGAGCATTGGACTCAGAGTAGCAATCAATGGCTCAATGTCTAGTTGACAGCCGGTATCAAGTGGAGTGCCCCAGGGGTTGGTCCTGGGGCTGGTTTTGTTCAATGTCTTCATCAACGACCTGGAAGATGGCTTAAAGTGCACCCATAGGAAGTTTGCAGATGATAACAATCTGAGAAGAGTAGTAGATACGCTGAAGGGTAGGGCTAGGATTCAGAGTGACCTGGGCAAATTGGAGGATTTGGACAAAAGAAATCTAATGAGGTTCAACAAGGACAAGATTATTCTGTCCTGCACTTAGGACAGAACAATCCCATGCACCAGTACAGGCTGGGGGCTGACTGGCTGGGCAGCAGCTCAGCAGAAAAGGACATTGAGGTTACAGTGGACATCAAGCTAAATATGAACCAGCAGTGTGCCCTTGTTACTAAGAAGGCTAATGGCATACTGGGCTGCATTGATAGGTGTATTGCCAGTTGGTCAAGGGACGTGATTATTCCCATCTGTTCAGCACTGGTGAGGCCACATCTGGAGTGCTCTGTTCAGTTTTGGGCCCCCCACTACAGAAAGGATGTGGACAAATTGGAGAGAGTCTAGAGGAGGGCGACAAAAAAGGTGAGGGGGCTGGCGTATGTGACCTATGAGAAGAGGCTGAGGGAACTGGGCTTATTTAGTCTAGAGAAGAGAAAACTGAGGGGGGAATTAATAGCAGCTTTCAACTACCCGAAGGGGGGGTTGAAGGAGGATGGAGCTAGATAGGTCTCAGTGTTGGCAGATGGCAGAACAAGGAACAATGGTCTCAAGTTGCAGCAAGGGAAGTTTAGGTTAGATATTAGGAAGAATTTTCTCACTAGGAGGGTAGTAAAACACTGGAACAGATCACCTAGAGAAGTGGTGGAAGCTCCATCCTTGGAGGTTTTCAAAACCTGGCTAGACAAAGCTTTGGCTGGGATGATCTAGTTGGGAATGGTCCTGCTTTGAGCAGGGGGTTGGACTAGATGACCTTCTGAGGTCCCTTCCAACCCTCATTTTGTATGACTCTATGTAGAGTCTGCATGACCTGTGGGTTGTAACAGAATAAAGTCAAGAAAGGTATGTTTTATGATTCCCAAGTGACTGTGATAGTGACCGTTAAGTGCATATCCCTACGAGTGGAAACGTATGTTTCCTGGGGACAACTAGCAGCAGCATAAATATGTTCTTCCCTGGGGAGCACATATATGCTGCTGCTGGTTGTCCCCAGGGAACACCCCTGCATCCATGCTTTGGTATGCGGCAAATCGCCCCAGGTGGGCTAGGGGAGGCTGGGTCCAGCACTGGGCTGGAGCCTGGCTGGCAGCTGGAGTGTGGCTCTGGCCAGCCAGGCTCCGGGTTTGGGTGGTGCACGCTCTAATTAGAACACTCGAGCATGCTCAACATCACATGTGTTCAGCGTCCCTGTGTTTCAAAATGGTGGTGGGGCACATTAGCTAAAGCTTGTCCAACGATCTTTAGTTAAAGTGCTCCCACTGCCATTTTTTAAGCATGTGACTCTGAATACATGAGATGCGGAGGGTGTTGCTGCTCTAATTAAAATGTCCTCCTCCCACTCCAGAACACTTATAAAGACACCCTATGTTAATAGTGTTCTGCAGTTTTCTATTTCTTTATTGACTACAGAAAAGTTCCATTTTGTTGGGTTTCTGGATTAGAGGAAGGTTATACTGCTTACCTCAAATATTCTTCACTCTCCTAAGTTTGGAGCCTTCATCTTTAGTATGTGTGAACAAGGGGGAAAGAATTGACCAAGTCAGTGACTAAATTCCCATTTTCTCTCATGGATCATGCTGACTTGTGAGCAGGGATCCTGGTTTTCTCTGTTGAAAAATCACAAATTTTCTGATAAAAAATAGTGAATTTGCTGATTAAACCCCCCCAAATCTGCGATTAAAATGAGACACCACTATATATATAGATATGAATTAACGCAATGTTTTATTGATATAGTTACAACTTTAAAGCAATTTGGAAGCCTACCAGTCCCTCAATCACTATAATAAAATAAATTCTAAGTACCTATACATTTTGGTATTTGATTTTGGGTTTTTTATCATGGAAAATCAGAGCTCCTCCTTCCCCCTCGCCTCCCCAGGATGCAATTCCAGGCCCCTCACTCCCAAGCCACAGGCCCCCAGGCCTGCAGGTGCCCCTCACTTCCCACCCACAACTCCTCCACCCCTGCTAGTGCCCCTCAATCCCCACTCACAGCCCCACAGCCCTGCTGGTGCCCCTTGCTCCCTACCCACAGTCCCCTGACCCCACCCCCAGCCCTGCCAGAGGGTGCCCCCAGCTACCAGGACTATAAGGCCAGGGACCCAGGTCTCTAATCCCCTGTCCTCTGTAGGATTACCTGAGCCCCAGCTGCAGCACCATGCTGAGACATCCCCTGCCTGCCAGGCAGCAACGAGGGGCACAACTCCATGCTGCTGCCCCTGCTGCTGCTGTGTGGGCAGGGGGTGCTATGCCAGGGTGGCGCGGGGCTTGAAGCAGCAGGGAGCTTTCCTGCCTGGCCCTGCTCTGCCCTGCTGCACTGGGTCTCACCCTTTCAGCTGTGGAGGCCCCTGGGGGAGGGCAGCAGGGAAGGGAGCCTGAGCCCACAGCAGGCAGCCTGCACCCACCCCACTCACAGATCTGGCAGGGCACATACCACCCCCCAACACCTCGCCCTGGAGTGTGTGCAGCAGCAGGCAGCTAGTCCCACCCCTAGATGAGCTAGTCCCGCCACTCCCTGGGTGAGCCATCCGTGGCCCCATCTTGTTATCCACCGGGGCCCTGTGGCCACGCATACTGGCCCTGGACCCCAAGCCCCATGCACCTTCTGGCTGGGCAGCAGCCCCAGCCCAGTCCAAGTCACTCCCTTCCATGGGGGCCTCAATTCCCCTGCCCTACCCTCCCACCAGGCTTGTGGGAGCTGGGCATCAGGCTGCCTGGCAGCCATGTGCATATACATGCACATGGTGCCCCCATCCTGACTGCCCTCCTCCCGTTCCCCTGATCCCCTTGAAGGCTGGGACTCTGCCAGCCTGCAGAGAGCTTTTTGCAAAAGTGGAAAATTTGTATGTTTCTTCATTAAAATGAGAAATCCATGTTTTTCTCACTTAAAAGGGAAAATTTGCATTTTTCCCCAATTTTCCGTGGGAAATGGAAAACCTGGATTCGTGCTTATGAGACATGGGAAGCTCCAACTTTTTTTTTTTTTTTTTTACTTCTATGGAAAGTATATAGGATGTTTGAAGCCTTGGCCTAACAATACGATGTTATTCCCTTTTCAGATCTTCCCCTTGGTATAACACCACTAACAGTCTTTTATAACGGCTGCATGGAGGCGAAGGTTAACAGCAAAGAACTGGATCTGGATCAAGCTGCCTATAAACACAGTGACATTAGATCACATTCATGTCCACAAGTAATCGGAGAAGATCAATTCTTTAAGTAACTCTCTTCCTTTAGATATAATTTCTGTAATTAGTCTCATTCATCTCACATACCATTTTATTCAAGATGTGCCAGGATACCAGATCATCTGGAATGTTCTTCTCCCCTTCATGTACCGTGGAAAGGAAAAAAACCCTCTCTTTTCAGAGATAATGGGAAAGAATACAGATTGCATTCTTGTTCAAATGATCCTGCCTAAGTCCAGTTCCTTAGATTTTATATTTAAATAATTTTTTTCAGATGGAGTAGCAAGTCCTACCAGCATATTTAAAATCTAAATCAAACTATTTTAACTTTTAAAGAAAATATATGAAAATGTTTTAACAACTTTTACGAGGTATGATTTTATAAAAAGAAAGGCCCCCAGGTTAGAAGGCTAATTCCTGTCAGTATACTTATGAATTGTATTAGCATTTGGGGTGGTGACATCAAAAACAAAAGTTTTTATTAACATTAAAAAAAAAGGAAATTAGTAAACCAATTTATAAAATTCTTGACCAACAGTTGCCTTTTCCATTGCAGAGTCCCACTATCGTAGTTTGAACTTCAAAACTTTTCCCCCCTCCCTGATTCATAATTCCATTACTTTACTTAAGAGTAAAGTACTCCCATTCCTAAAACAACATAATATCATGCCACTGTCAGAAACAGAATGGCAGCAGATGTGCATGAGTAAATTGTGTGCATGAAGGGGTGCGTCTACACGATATGCTAAATGCACAGTAGACTAATTCTACTGCACATTAGCATGTCACAGCAAAAGCCGTGCTAATACACAGTAGAATTAGTCTACTGCTCATTAGCAACAATAAATGACCGTGCACTGATGCTACTGTGCAGTAGTGCCAGTTACTGCGCATTGTGTTAGTACCTGTTATTACAGGTACTAAACTTAATGCACAGTAACAATGGTGCATCAATGCATGTGTAGATGTGCCCAAGAGATAGTCACACTGGTGTTGACATCAAACTTGAATTTGCTGAATAAAACTGAGGGCCTCCCTAAAAAACAGACTTCCCCATTTTTGACTAAACTTGCACTCCAGAGTTTCTTAGTCACTCCCAACTAGCTCCTTGGAGATGTCAAACGTATTCTCTACTTAGGTTAATCATTTAACACCCCCAGCCCCCTTACATATGACTTTGAGGCACCTCAGAACTGCCTGATTTACAACAAGAGCTATTTATTTACATGAAAAGCTTAAATCTTGAAGCCAATTTTGCACTTCAAGCCATATCCCTATTAAACCAAATTAGTCTACAAAGTTGGTTAGAAGAGGAGGGAATGATTCTAGGAGGTACCCAATTTGGTATGTCTAGTTTCTTTAATTCCTGTGAGTAATCTTTCAATTTCCAGACTCATTTTCACATAGCTGGTAAAGCCTCTCCATTTAGCTACTGCAGAGGCTTTGGTTAACCCTAAACTAACAGGGAGAGAAGAGTCAGAGCAGGAGTACCCTTCCCCTGCATCTCATTAAGCTACAGAATAGACAACTACCTATCAGAACACTTGAATTAGGATTTGATGCCCTGGTATAGAAATTTACTTACCCAAAGAAGTATTGTACCATCTTCATTCACTTTGAAGAATGCCTTCCTCCTCAAGAGGTCTCATTGAAATTAATGGTATGATATGATGTAGTACCTCCCAAGTGCAGAACCTGGTCCTATATTTTCAATTTTTTAAAAATTCACTTCTGACCCAGGCCCTTTTGTATAACTTTATGAACACAATGAATGAATGTCTTCTCTGACGTCCCGTGCAATCCAGCCCCAGTTTGATTTAGTACCAGATCTCAGAATGCTGCTTCTTGGCAAAAGGAAACCTTGACAATCACAGGAACCCAGTGCGCAGTGTCTAAGCTCCTGTCAGCTCTTGGACCACCTCTGTGGAATGGTGCATGGATGCAAAACTGCTTTGGTTACCTCTGCAGTGGCATATTGATGCAAAACCGTGTTGGTTTCCCCAATTCTTTTTGTTTAAATAACTGTGAGGAAAATTTCCCCTCACTGCATGTGGGCTCCAAATCAGAGGTCCAGCTGAAATCTATACAATTCAAATATATGTTTAAATGCTGTGCAGGACTGTGACTTTGGTCAACTGGAACCTCAAAACTTGCCTTTACTTACTGCATTTCTAGTTTTCAAGAACAGTTCCCAAAAGTAAGACTCTCTTTTGAATTTAGTGCTTGTTCAGCCACCTTACCTTACCAGAGAAACAATCAAAAGATAGAGCGCAGAAGAAAAGTGTCAATAGTACATAAGATATTTATGTCTATGTTACAATTAGAAGGAAAAAAGAGGGGGGAGGGAAGGAAGATAGATTTTTATTTCATAAATTGAAGAGAGATGAAGTTAAAGAATATGGAAAATAAAGGAACAATATTTTTGTTTTGTTTTTCTCTATGGATACCTGCATTCTAGTTTTAAGCAAAACTGTGCGCTGAACTTTTGAATGTGAAAGTGCCTCCATATTTTAAAGATGAAATAAAAGAAAAAAATCAAATTTATTTTCACTTAAGAGCATATTTGCACATCATTCTGTGATTCCTTTTAACAGTGCAAACCTGGATCAGATGACCAAGTGATATACTCAGGTGACTGGGATTATCTTCAATATTAATAAAACCCATTAATTCTAAAGCTCATTTGCTGTCCCATCATAACTTCATATTCTCTAGATTAGTATTGAGCTGTATTAGTTATTTCAAGTTGCCTATATTAGCTGGTAGTAATTAGGCGTTACGTAAAAAGAGCAAAAATAGCAAGAGAAGTGTGTCAGCTTCTGCTGTGTCTTCTCCATCTGTTGTCTCCATCCATGAATTCTGGATTTTGAGTCTGATTCTTATTTATGAGGCCCCTTTACACTTAAATATACATCTATTTTAAGTCTCCTTTATATTGCCATCACAGTAAATGGACCTTAGCATTAATGAAAATAGGTAATTTTTTCTACTCTATTTGATCAGCAAACCTTCCATCTTAGAGAGAACCAAAACTTTGTTTTTATCAACCCCAATCCAGCCAAGCACTGGAGCACCTGGTTAACTTTAAACATAACTTTAAACATATACGAAACATCATGACTTTAGTGCAGGGGTAGGCACCCCTCAGCATGGGTGGCAGAGCATGGCATGCAAAGGTTGGCAACATTTTTGGGTGGAGTGCCCAAAACACCCACAACCTCAACTTGCAAGATGTTGGGATGCCTCAGGGTGGATGGCAGGGAGCAATGGCCACAACAAGGATTGGGCCCCTCATGGCTCCCCTGCCATCCACCCCTGGCATACCAACATCTTACAAGTTGAGGTTGCGGGTGTTTTTGGCACTCTGCCCAAAAATGTTGCCAGCCCCTGCTTTAGTGGGTCTTTTACATGATTTAAATGAAGTATATGCTTATTGCTTTGTTGCGCCAGGGCTTTTTACAGCAGCATGAATCCACAACAGCCCCATTGGCTTCAGTATCTTTCACTGATCTAACAGAACAGAAATTAGAGCCATACAGGAAAACAGCTTGTAAAAGATTGCAATCCTTAAAGATGTATTAGGTATTAATAAATTAGGTATTCCAAGGAGCATAAAGGCTAATGCCAAAGGAAAAATTAATGGTTCTTATATTACGGGAGAAGAAATTGAGATAGTAAGTGCAATTTAAGGTCTTTGGAGAGACCTTAGTGAGAGAGAGGATGATACCGAATAAATGATAGTGGTCCAGTATTATAATAATATAGCTCTTGTAACAGGACAGAAGGCTCCTGTTACTTTAAGAGGAAATTATGTCAGGCTGAGCTGAATCAGGAAGGATTTGCAGCTAGGGAACAAGTTAGCTGCTAATGAAATGATTGCCAATAGACAACCCATGGTGTCAGGCACAGAGAAGGGATAACTATGGGAGGGTAACTTACCCTGGGGAGGGAGGCAGAGCTGTAAAATGCAGCAGGGCCAGTCAGGGAGTCAGCCCAGGAACAAGGGGATGTAGATACATGAACTCTGTTCTAGCAGGGAGAGCATGCAGGTCATCCCGCACAGAAGGGAAACTCCTGTGAGTGCCTGCAGAGTCACATGACCGGATGGGGCGGGGTTTAAGAGACTTAAAGCCGGTGCCTGAGAACAGGCGGTCAGTCTGACCCTGCTAGCTACCGAGTGAAGAGCTCCTGCCCAGAAAGCTGCAGTGGGAGGCTCTGCTGACTCCTGGAATGACAGGACAATGCAACTAAGACACTGAATGCTTGCTGCAATGGGGATAGGACCTAAGACAGGGGGCAGCTTGGCAGACAGCGGGCAGCTTGGCAGACAGCTAGATAGCTGGGACTTTTGTTAGAGCGCAAGCATTTATGGGGCACTGACAGATGAGATGGTTTATTGCACAATTGGCCACTGAAAGCACTCTACAGCCATGCACTGACAGAAGCTGCAGAATAGTTAAAAAATGCCCAATCGCGTGACAATCTGAACTCTCATTGCATGAGGATTCAGATGAAGGTGCTCCAAAGCAGAGCACCTTCATGAATGTGTGTCAGTGTGGCTGGGAGCAGGGCTTGGCTGATGCAGCCCAGCTCGGCTCCACACACTGTCTTCAAGATAGGAGGGTGGAGAAGTGACTTTGGTCTGTGGGTTCCCCAGCCAGTGCAGGAGGGTGGGGTGGGTGGATTGGAGCCCCCCTGAGGTAGGGGACCCAATCTAGTTCCCCCTTCCTCCCCCTGCCCCCCCTGAGTCCAGTGTGCCTGGGGAAACCCCAGACTGAACTCACTTCCCTGCCTTCCCCCCTCCCATCCTGACAGAGCACGGGAGCTTGGAGAGGGGTTGGGGCTAGAGGACAGACTCTACAGACACACTCACTCTCACACTTTCCCCCGATCAGCTCCAAAGGTGAACTGGATCACACACTCTCCTGATCCAATGGCGAATGTCTGTTGGGTCAGGAGGATTGGTTTAACTCATGATGCTTTCTGTGAAGTGGCATGAGTTAGACCAGGGAGCTGCATGTCTGTTAGTGCCCATGTGCTTTTATTTGAGGTTGACTGGTGGACTAGGTGTATGGCTGTAGGGGAGTGTGAAGAAGCCATGGTGGGGCACCTAAAGGTGTGCATTGCAGTTAACCTACAGTGGGGTGTCTGAGGGGCACGTGGCGGTTAAGCACAGCAGGGTGCCAGGGCACACCAGTGTTTTGGAGCCTTGCTGGGGGCAGGGGCTTGGGATACAGACCAAGCTTAAGTCAAAGTGGGGTGTAAGCCTAGAGAAGGACTGAAGCCCAGCACAAGAGAAGGACAGAGACAGGGGCCAGGGGCCCATAAGCCAGGTCCAGGGCAGGGGGGCTAGGCAAAGGGAACAGTCAGGGAAAAGGGGTGACAGTTGGGAAGGCCAAGGCGGTCTGGTAGCTGGTGAGGGCAAAGTGCCCCACTTAAGCAATAATCAGTAACACCTGCAAGGCATGGGCATAGCTGTAGGGGAGGTCAGAGACTATGAATTTTGCCCTTAAGGAAAGAGTAGACCCGAATGTGAACAGTCCAGGAGTGTCCCACCTAGCACCTGAGGCCAGGACTAGGAGTGGTGGGGTTTGGGAGGAAACCAATTACTAATATCAGACAAGGGCTCACATCAGGACCCTAGGGCAGCCTCCCTTTTCATGAACCAATATTTACATCAAGGTGTGGCAGGTAGGAGAAGAGGAAGATACTTTTGGAGCCAAAGCAAGGCAGGAGCTGTGTGTTCATCAGGGGGTGGCACAGTTGCCCTGGGGCCTGAGCCCATGAAAGTCAGGAAAGA
>NW_005842582.1:679832-708598 GCF_000455745.1 Alligator sinensis
TAAAACACTAAAATAGTTAAAACAAAAGAGTTCTGTTCCATGCTAGGTCAGAAGCACTTTGTAACTGAAGGAATGAAATGTAGACATTTTCATGCAAATTTGCATCAAGTGAAGCACTTCTGGCAAGCCTTACCTTTACCAACACTTGCTCACGTTACAGTAAACCAGCCCATGCTGAACTCCTTACCAGAGGATTTCAAGGGAAACCCATTACTTTTCTGTCAGTCTCAAACACTTTTTTATTTCAAAGGGTATTAAAAATATATAAAGCCAGCACATCTTGTCAGTGCTTTGACTTCCATCATGCCCAGTTGAAATATTTTCTGATAAAAATCAAACCATTTCTGTTTAGTGGGAATTCCATTATATTTTCCAATACCGAATGTCTCTTAGAGTTTGCAGCTTACATTTAAGTTCATTTAACTAATTTGGTCCTTCATCCTGTCTCTCCAGAGGACTTTGAACTTATTGCTATGTCTGGTTTAGTTTATGGGAGGCCAGGTTTTCTAATTCACTCGTTTGCATTCAAGTCCGTTGTGCGCTGGTTTGTGTGCTAAATCTATATTGTAAAGTATCTGCCTTTAAAAAAGTAGCTAAGAGAAACTCTTGGATCATCTAGGCTATGATTTGCAGTGTGATCTGCTAATCACATCTGCCATGTAGCTTGCTTTATTTTAATAGAAGCAGACTAAGGCTGATATGAAATTCTTCTGAAAAGGCCCATCAATCAGTCCCTCTCTTCTCTTCTACTCTGGTTCTGAGAGAAGAAAGCATGTTTCTCCATCTGTCAACTGCAGAAAGTGAGCTAATGGACTTTTCTAGACATTGGGCCAAATTTCCTTCTCAAGTTACCCTCACAGATCTGGTTAAATCCCCTCTATAAGCAGTTCACTCACCAGACTGCTGTGATGAATCCCAACCAGTGGGCTTACTTCACTTTTTTTGCATTCTTTGCTTTCCTAGGATCTAGCGCTGTTTTTCTTCTCGACTTCCAGGCACACTTCCTGGCCACAGGCTCTCTTCCCTTCATGAAATGGGACCCAAAGCCCAGTTGCTTTAGGCTCTTCAAGTCAGGATTGACCTTCAAGGTACTCTGGTACCTTGGAACGCCAACTTTGTGGGTCCACTAGGATTTACTGAATACTTTTTCAGGTATGCCTGACAGGTGTAGCACAGTGTTTGCATACAGGCAGGCTTTGCATAGGGTTTCAGGAACACTATTATTCTATTTAAAAGACAAAGCACAAAAGATTACAGATAATACGGGTAGCAAATATTCTTAAATGCAGTACCCCCTCACTCCAGTTCATTCTTCCCATGAGACTAAGTCTGTGTGCAGGGGTGCAAGGTCCTCTTAATTCATCATGGTCCCTTTCTGCTTCAACTTGTAAAAAATGCCATTCTTACATAGAACTGCTCCTACTTTCTTATAATCTTGAAGCTTTCTGTCATAAGATCTCCTGATTAGCCCAAATATGACTATCTCTACTGACAAGCAACCTCTCCCTTGATAAATGCATTTTTTGGACAAGAGTACTTCTATTGGAACAGGGTGCCATAAACAAACTTCTGTTTGTACCATACTGTTATTGCCTTTTGAATTGCAGCTCAACATGGATGTGGAGACAGAGAAATTCTAATTGGAGTCTGCAACTTGATAAAAGTATCTATGGAGAGCTCATCCTCACATACAGAATTCACATATTCTCTTGAACACCACAGCATGAATCCTGAGTGAACAATTTCAACTGAAATACATAGAAGTGGACAGGAATAACATCAGAAGCTGCCCCAAAGTGCTGTTCCTTCACCAGCTGGCCTGGGCCATCGGTACTGAAGCACCTGCATGTTCTGCCCTTGATCAAATATGGCATTAATGGTTAAGGGCAATATTGATGCCCTGTCATTACAAGTGAAAGCTGCTTTTTGGCAAGCATTTAACTACGGAGAAAAAGATGAATAAATAGCATTCCTGAGTAGGCTTCATTTGAGCAGTTCTTGCCTTTTCAATAACTAATGAGAAAGAACAAACATTCTGCATCTGATGAACTGCTGATACAACATTGTAGGATTTTTCTAAAACAAAAATGAACACGCTTTATTTTGCTGAATTCTGTTTCCAGCGAAGTACTTCATAGAAGTAAAAGACTTATGACACCTGGCAAAGAACTACAAAACAGGATTTTCAAACAAGTGCAAATAATTTAATCTCATTAATTTCCATGAAAAATGTATTGTTAGGACCTAACCACTGGTTTTAAACTATGCAAATATACCTTTGATATTTGTCTTTATTATATTTGTCATAGGAGGAAGCATTTCACTCAAGCATCTTGGCATCAATGTACATGCAGTTACAGAGTAACTAATGTCTTGGAAAGCTCATCCTACCCCATCTTCACTGAGTCTTGAATGGCACTTGAGTCTTGAGTGGCTTTGGGCTTTGACCAAGAAGTCAAGATACAAATCTTTCTCTCTTTCTCTCTCAGTTTTGCCACAGCTATTGACATTAGCAGTTGTTGCATCCAGCCGATCCTTGCTTTGCTTTAGGTGTAAGTGATGTCATCAGCTGTTGCAGGAAAAGCAGAGCTATTACTTCTGATCTTAAAAGCTGAAAAAGGTTTGGGGTTCATTTTTAAGACAAAAAGTGACAGCGTTTCAGATAAAAAAAATTTCCATTAGGACAGCAAGACCATTTGGGTTGTAACATGCTAATGAAATCCATCTTCCCATCTGCTTCACTGGAAATCAAGAGTCCAGTCATTTGGCTAAGACTGAGTCTTGGATGGAGTAATAGCTGGATATTGCTGAGTCCCAATAAAGGAGGAGTACTGCTGGTTGGCTGTGCAAAGTAAGCATAAGAGGAAGAACAGATGGCATCTGTTTATTTGGAGCAACATATTCACTTTCTATTATGAAAGTGTGCAGCCTATGAGTAGGCCTTGAGCTAATTTGGAGATTCATATTACAGCAGCAGTTAAGGGCATATATAGCTACATGGCAGTATAATTTTGAAAAACCTGAGATTGGTCCAGATGTGCTAGCTCAGAAACCAGAAGCAGTCTAGCCACAGAAGCATGGCTCAAAAGCAGAGCAGATGCTTTTGCCCAACAAGAGGGGCTGTAAACAGCTTTGAGCTCATACCCTTCCAATTCCAAGCTGAAAAATCCAGCCCCAGAGCTACCAAACACCTTGGCTGAGCCTTCTTGTCTCTCTGTCTTATTGTGTGGTGGCCTGAGGTGTCACGCTGGCCCAAAAATGGAAGAAAAAAAAAAAAGAAATTGGCCACACCTGAGAAGGTCCCTCTGCCTAGCCAGAGGCGGCCTTAGACAGCATTTCCTAGCACAATAACAAGCCCAGAGCCGCCAAGTGTATATGCAGCCTTTTTTCTCAGACTCCTTGGAGTGCAGTACACGTGCAGTAAGGCTGCTCTCAGAGCCGCTTTAGTTAAAGTGCCCCCCACTCAAAGAGCATGTTTATAAATGCCCCCTATGAATAGGGAGCTACCACAATTGTGGTGGAAGTGCGCTGTGCAGCAGCTCCTTTAATCTTACTCATGTTGCTGTGCACTTCCCCTCTCCCCAAAACACCTGATTGGCAGAGGGGCCCCAGCAGCCCGGCCACTTGTGGCTGATTGGCTAGGAGGCAAAAATCGTGGTTTAAATTATACCACAGCTTTTGCCTCCCACTGGTGATTGGTCAAGGGGCTCTGGCAGGCCTGCTGCTTGCTGCTGATCAGCCTATATACAGCAGCATGCTCTTTGGTGTGCCTCATGATCTAGCCCTTGTTGGGCTGGCCATCACACAATGAAATGGGCCAAACCTCAGGGGCTGCTCAGTGCCCCAAGCACATTTTAGCTGGACCAAGCCACCCATCCTCACAGAGGCTCCTAGTGCTCAGACTGATGATTCAGCTATGAGCAGAAGCTTGACACACAATGCTGAGGTCCGGAAGTGGGGTTGGCATGGCATGCCAAGCCCTTCCACTTTGTGCCCTGGAGTTTCATCACTAGTCATGTGAGCTCAGGAGCCCATTTAAACAATGCTTACATTGGGGGAAACCAAACAAACAAAATCCCCAAACTTTGGCACCTCTGCTCTGGTATAAAGGGCCATAGACAGCCCCGAACTCATACCCTTCACTCATACCCCGCCACAATATCCAGCCCCAGAGTCATATCAGCTAGTCAGTCTTCTCTCTCAGATGTCTCCTTAAGTAGTGTGGGGTGAGGGGTCATGGAAGCCCCCAAATTTAAAAGAAAAAAATGGTCACACCCAAGAGGACCATCTCTTCTGCCAGAGGAAGCTGCAGCAGCCTTAGACTCATACACATGGCTTCCCAGGCACAACATCCAGCCCCACAGCCTATCATATCAGTTGGACAGTTTTATCTCTCAGATTTCTTAGGCAGTATGGGCCAAGTCAGACCCAAAATTAAAAGAAGAAAGAAAGTTCCTCATCTGCACAAGGACTCCCACACCATCTGATAAATATCTGCAGGGTCTTTGCTCTGTGCTCCTGCTTGTTCATCTGAAGAATTGTAGTGAAATGGGAGGAGGATCTGGGCCAGTACAGGTGCTTTGCAGCCTGACCCTGTTTGCCTCTATGGCATTTATAGTGAAAGCCCTCCCTCCTGATGGTAGCCTGCCCTCCAAAAAGAGGTGTATTAGAAACCTGGTTTCTTGATGGTCTTTCAAGGCCAGAGAGCTGTCAGGAAGCGAAGGTAGAGATAAGGTACAAAGCCTATTCCTTGTCTCCAAATGCCAGCATCCATTGGGTGCCTATACACATGCCCAATGCCTGCTTTGACACATTTTAATTAGAATGCATCAGAGCAGACTTGATTAATTAGCATGCTTTAGCAGCCTTGGTGTCACATGTATTCAGCATCCCCTTGCTTCAAAATGGTGGTGAGGGTGCTTTAACTAAAGCTCCTCAAATGAGCTTTAGTTAAAGTGCTCCCACTGCCATTTTGAAGCATGGGATGCTGAATACATAAGATGCTGTGGGTGCTTTAATTACAGTGGTTTCCAAGAGCTGCTCTAATTAAAGGGTGCCCTCCCCCCACCCCCATGGCATGTGTAAAGATGCCCATTGTGACCAATTCCCCCATAGCAATCAATTAAGATGAGCCCCTTTTGATGACCCCTTTTACCACCATTACTTCTGTATGAAGGATCCTTCTCCACCCAGCCCAGGGCTGCCTGTGTCTTGTGTGCGCACCTTCCCAGAAGACACCAATGACAGTAATGATGGGGAATAGGATCATGATAGCGACAAAGAGTGGGTGAGCAACAAGGATGATGGGGAGGAAGAGGATGAGGAAGATGGCGTGGATGAATGACTGGGGAAAGAAACTGAAGGATTGTGGGGGTTGGGATTGGGAGGGGAGGATAGAGGGCATGGAGGTGGTTTTGTGTGATTGTAACAGTTAAAGGAGATGGGGAGGGGCACATGGGCGTGCATGTGCAGTTATTGTAACAGGGGTGATGGTTAACTGTGGATGCATGTTATGGACTTTCAAGTGAACAGGGCAGGGGGTTCTGGAGACAGCCCTGGGCTGCTGGGGGCATGGAGGTCAGCTATCCCTGCCTCCAGGGGCAGCTCCCAGCTGCATGAAGCTAGGGGTTAGCCCTGAGCTCTGGGTGAATGAGGGGGAGCTGTCCCTGGCTTTGTGGGAAGCTCCCCTCTACCCCCAAGAGCTTGAATCTTAGCCCCAAGTTCTGCACAGCTGGGAGCTGCCCCTGGAGATGGGGACAGCTCCCCTCTGCCCCCCAGAGCTTGGGGTTTAGCCAGGCAGCAGTTGTGGACCCCTGCTGTCTAGGCTGACCAGTAGCAATTTGCTCCTGGTCATGGTTTACACATGCGCTTAGGTGCATTAGTTTAAAGCACCATTTTATTGTACCTATATCTGTTGGTACTAGCTAATGATACTTTAATTTAACCTACTGTGCAGTAATTGCTATGCATGTGTAGACAGTGAAGCTTGACTGCTCATTAGTTTAGTCTAACATGCAGTAATGTGCGAGTGTAGACATGCCCAGTTGCAGCTGAGCAATACGTGTTTGGGATTAATTGACCCACTGGGACACTGACCAGCTGCTTGTTTATTATTACTCTGGAAATCTTTGCCTTCTTTTCAAATAAGTGTTTTCTGTCATAGGTTCTCTGCAGTGCCTAAAGTTAGGAGGGGGTGATGTCCCTTGTTTATTTCTTCTGTTCTCCTCCATGAACACTGCATTACAGTGCAAAAGAAGATGAAAGAACAAGAGCAGCAGGTCAGGGTGCAAAAAACAAAACAAAACACAAAATAAAACAACACAACTGTTATTGGGCTATTGCAATTATTTCCAAAACAAGTGCCCCCTGCATATTTCAGAGCTAAGATTTAACTTAAAAGAACTGAACACAAGGTGGTGGGTTGGGGAGTCCTTTCTCCTCACTAGGACTTGCAGCACCTCTGTCTTTCTCTATTAGCCTTAAAGATTTGTCCTCCTAAATACTTTACCCGTATTCCACTGGTCAAATGGATTATTTTTAACACTACACTTTGGAAAAACAATTTTTCCTCAAATGAACAGCCACTGCTTTGCCAAAATGCCTTGTGAAGGTGAAAAATATTTTTAAAAAACAGAAAGAAAATCCACACTGATTTCTGCCACCATGCTACCTTTGCAGAAGAGATTTTCACCCTTGTAATAAGGACAGAATCCATTTGTTGAGTCTGTCCCATTCTTTTCGGCTTTAGGCTTCCCATTCCTCCTCTGTGAAACACTTCGATGCACAAATGAAAGCCAATCTTGTGGAAGCACTGATATTCAGTATATGTTCACTCTGAAGATTGACTGGGTTAAAAGTAAACTAAAATAAAAAGATTTGGGGGCTCTCATATCTGATCAGCTTAGCTTGCCAGTAGAATAATGTCTATTGTAGCTGCTAGCACAGCAAGTGTAACCTGGAATTTGACAATCAAGCAGGGTTTTCCAGGGCACATGCCAGTAATCAGTTCTCCCACTGGGGTTTAGCTAATGCTTTGTTGTTGCTCCATAAAGCAAAACAGTGCTGAGCTGACTTTCGCAAACCTTTGTTAGCTTTGCAATGCTGACTGTAGAGCTGGGAGGGCACCAGAATTCCCTTTCTGTGAAAGGACATGTCGTGGCAAAAATTCTCATTTTGAATTGTTAAATGAGTTAGACAAACATTTGTTACATGAAGGAAATGTTTTTAAAAAAATCCATTTTTGGATTTCTAACTCATTGCAGATATAAATGTTTCTAACGCATTGTAAAGACAGATAACAAGGGAACAGGAGCCAGGAAACTGGGCTGCTCAACTGCTGATCTGGCCAGCTTCTCAAGCTGATGGGAAAGCTACCTACCTGACGCAGCAGGCAATCTGGCCAATAACTGTGTCCTGAACCCCTGGATTCCCATTAGAATCACAACTGGTGAATCAAATCTCATCCATGAAAAATGTTAAAGTAAAGCTGTTCAGTGAAGAGAGAGTTTATGGAGATCCTGCTCTTTTGAATAAGAGTGACACTTGTAATGACAGTTTTCATGAGAACACACACTTTTGAATTTTTTTTCTAGCCAGCTCACATTTTTTTTACCACATTATACATTTTATTTTGTCTTTCTACCTAAGCTTAGGAGGCTAAACACCAAATCACATAGTACTTTTGAGTAGTTATAATCAATGAAAAAAGTAGCCAAATGATATTTAATTGGTAAATTTAAGATAAAATGTTATAAGTTTGGTAAACCACAAGATGGTGCTAAATGATTGTAGCAGTAACAGAAAATATGGCAGTGTTATTGCAACGAGGATCTTCCTTTTCACTAGTACATTTCAGTTACAAAAGTAACAACAAACAAGTTTGCACACTGACTGTGAGAGTGGCAATATTTTCTTTGTGTGTGTGTGTGCATATGTGCAAGAGAGAGATGCATCTGTAATTTCAGAATCTTGCCCAAATATAGTAGCAAAGAGTTACTTCCCTAGTCTTCAAAACAACCATTAAGGAAACGCAACTGATACTTCTGGAAGGTAGAACAGTTTCAATTAATTGTCACCAAAATAATCCCCATTTTATTTGCTAAAATTACTTAGAGTTATGTTCCTGACTCATCTATTTTACCCTTAAAAATATTAATGCATCCACCATAAACAATTTTTTTGAAGGGTGAACAGGCTATATTCTTTTTTCACTATTGTAATCATAAGCCTGGATAAGTCAGTTTTGTTTTTGGGCTGGTAATATTTCATGATAACATTACAAAATTTCTATGGAAAAAACCAGTAGTGTATGTAGACTGGTCACGATGTATTTTCCCTTCTAATCATTACCATTATTTACTTTTTCCCCTTAAAAGGCCACATTTATCCTGCCTCCCTGATGAATCTGGAACTAACCCCAAGGAAAGAAGCCCCATCTAGGCTAAGTATAGACAGTCAAAAAGCTTGAGGCTGAAATGATTCAGTCTTCACAGATTAGTTTAAACTGTGTAGATTGGACCGATAAGCAAATGAACAGACATTCACTTTTGATTCTGGAAATGTAGCCACATGCCTTCAGTGACCCAAGCCAGAAGCCAGGGGGTGCCCCCCTGCTCAGCTGGAGTAGATAGCTTGGGCTAAGGCTAACCCACTGACCCTGTGAGGGGAGAGTTGCAGGGGAGGTGCAAAGCATCCTGGGATGCTGGGGGACTGTGAGTTAACTTGAATCTGGAGGGGATCTGGGACAGAAGTTCAATAAATCAATTTAACCTAAATCATTTAAGTCTGATACTACATCCATCCAGGCTTATCTTAAACCACAGCCATTTTGAAAGCAGTTTATATACACTGAACTTGTGTTGTGTTACAGATTTGAACTGATTTCTGATCACTTATACCGGTTTGGTGTGTTATTTCTGTCCTTAGCCTTACTCACTCCCACTCTGTGTACATGCAAGCCTGACAATTTGGCAGTATATACAGTGCAGTGTGGTCCTGAGAATACATCCCAGCAGAGTAGACACAGGCCACGTTACTTTGAATGTTCTCATTTCAAAGCTGCAAATTAAGCACGAACAAGAAAAGTTACCAAAACAAGTGCACCATGTATGTTTCAGATTTTTCCCCTCCAAGTGAAATAATTTATTAAGAAGCAAAATGTTATTACTGGTTCTTATCTAAGCCTCTACCTTTTAATAGGTATTACTGGCAGACTCCTATAGGAATCTCAGATCATCAAGAAATTATCCTCCAGGTATATTTTCAGATGTCAGTAGTTATTCAGTTATTCCTAAAGGCTTTTCAGGCAGACATAATTCCTTCTATTGCCCACCACGTTTTACACCTACTAATTTTAAGGAACTCACTCCAATTAGCTTTGTCTCCAGCTCTAAAGGGAGCCTGGAGCAGTGCTGGATTTCTCATAAAAGAATTGTGGCATTAGACGTTCCCTAGGAGATGCTGCATATTTGCAATTCCATGGCCTGGTAGGCTAGACCTCATAAAGACTAAAAGTTTTGCTAATGGACCTTCCTCATAAATTGATGTGCAAGATTTCCCTTATGGTCAGGCATAGATGCTGAAGATTAAAATCCAAGAACCAAGTGCCATTCACAAGTATTTGAAAGGTAAAGAATAGCACAAAACAAATGAGTCTTTACTAATACAATCACAACTTCTTCTTCAAACCAAATGTGTTCAGATGAAATGGTCGTATCTGGTGTATACCAATGCTCAGATTTGGTAATAACTTCACTTTGCAGATTGTTTCTGAATCACAGCCTGGAATGCACAGAGTATTACTCAGATAGCAAGTCTTTTATTTCCTACTAATAGAGCTTTCAGCATGGTTTATTGAAGAACCCATGCTTGTATTACCAAAGACATTTAAAGGTAGTGGAACTCTTAAAGTACATTTTTGCCATTCTTGTTGCAGAGAATAGACAGAAATGGTCTCCTAAGACTATTTTATATGCAGAAGACTGCTTTGGCTTGCCTTCTTATACCTCTCTAGGATTACTGTAAGGGGTGTAGCCAATTCTGTTCCTATACCATTAAGAGAGCATGTCTTCCCAGGAGGTGTAGAAGGGAAAGGATGGGACCAAAGTACACTGCTCTAAAACTGCACTCTATTTTCCATAGCTCTAATCTGCACCCTCTGACCCCTTTTAAGTTGAAGCAACCCCAAAGTTGTTCTGCTCACACTAGAGGTCATACAGGGAACAGGATAGCGCAGATTATATATTAACCACTAATATTGCTTTAAGCTACTACCTTTTTCTCTACCTCCCATTTCTCCACTGAACACAGGGATGGGAGCAGAGGAAGAGGGGTCCCACCCCTAACATTATAGCGCGCACTGACGTGGGAACACTAACATGTGAGAACCAGTATTTGGCCCCACAGACCCCTAATTAAAAAAAAAATCTTATTGCTACTCCCCATATCAGAACTCCTCTCCAGTTGTAGAGTGAGTGCGATTTGGACAGGAAACTAGTGAGAATTAAATGTAGACCTAAAGAAATATTTCTGTCAACAGCCAACCAACAATAAGAACACTGTTACTTTTAAAAACAGTGCCGAGACAATCACACAGGATTGACCATTATTCTCCCAGCTCTACTGGGCTGCAACAACCTTTCCACAGTAACAGCTCATTCTAGGATGGTGTGTGTTACTAGTTTACATTGCTTGCTTGGTTTTCTCATCTTTAGGACTAAGCAGTTGTGTTTAGCCTTTGGCTGAGCTAAAGTACTATATTGGAAGTTATGTTTCATTAGTTTTACTACCCCCTGTGAAAGTTTTACTTCCTCTCACTGCTTTACATTTCAGGTTGGCAACTAGATGCAAGCAAACTGCCTGAAGTATAGAAGACATAATTGTGCCATAATATATAACTGTACATGAGTAGGTATGCTACTTTAGGGTATTACTAATGGATACATTCACTTAATAAACATTGAGTCAGACCCTGATTTTTTTTTTTTGAAATCTTGGATCTCTGCTTGAGTGCCAGATGCAGTTATACATATACAACACATGGTAGAGTGAAAGGCGCTCTTTTAATGATATTGCAGCTCTCATTTGCTAACTGGATTGTACAGAAATAATTTATATCAATATTTTCCAGGAAAATAAAATAATATTAGAGTTAATGAATTATTCAAGTCCATGAAGATAGCCTCCTCTTTGCTTTCTAATGCATGTCTTCTTAATACATTAAGCAATCAGACTGTGCCACTTTTACTCATATTGACAGTATTTTCAAAGAATTGCTATTCAGAAGTTACTGCATAAACTACTACTCACTGGAAGAGTATCAGAATCCATCCTTAACGAAGCCAAAATTTGCAAAGACAGTTCTCTAAGCACAGGCACTCACTCAGTAGCCCAATTCTCAGAGGTAAAGCATCTCAGTTCACAAATTACAGCACCTTTGTATTCGCAATGGCTCTTTGGCTGTAGACAGATGTCTTATTTAAAGCAGTCCCATGTTTTGACTCAGATAAAAAGAGAAATGGCACAATCATTTATACACACAGCCTTTCCATGTTGCATTGCTGCTTCCCTGCCAGTAGGTCGGCAGCAAGAGCACACAGCTTGGCAGGCTTTTTGCTGGAGTGCCTGGCAATAAGTTTACAGATGCACACCACGATATCCCATGAAAAAGTATTAGCACATTTTATCCTGCTCACTTCACTGGTGTTTGAAACAGGATAATGGACATGTGCTGTCTAGAAGATCCTGGGACAAAAGGCTTCCTCTCAGGAAAAAAAGTGAAATCTGTTTCAGTCTCAGGTAATTTGCATTCACCATTTTAGAGGACAAGAAAGTATTATAGCAAATGCTTGTAAACAGCGGTATCCGTTTGAATGGTTCTGTTGGGATGCTCCATTTTCAGAGAGAGAGAGAGAGAGAGAGAGAGAGAGAGAGAGCGCGAGTGCGAGCGCGAGCGCGAGCGCGCGACCTCCTTTGGAACCAGCCGAATCTTTCCAACCAAGTGAAACTCTGACTTGAACGCACACCTTTCTTTTGTCTTCCTTGACATTGGATCAGATTCTGATGGCAGCCTCTGTAACTGAAACTAGTTTGTGCCCAGCCTCTTGAAGATTGTCACTTTCTGATAAGGCTGGAAACTGGTGTGTTGGTTCTGTAAGTAAGTTGCAAAGTAACTGCATTTCCTCTCCCAACCAAAATCATCAGAGTCTTCCATGGTGAATACTGGAGTATCTGAAAAAAAATGTACAATATCTTTCATGTGGGGAACCCCAGGATTTGCTCCTTGCTTGGTAAATTACATTTCACAGAGAAATTTTGCATTGGTTAAAGGCTAACAAAGCATTCACTAATAAGCAAAGCCTAAGGAATCTAGCTGCTGTTCTTATCTTAACAGTGCTGTCTATTATTAAAGATGTGCAATATCCTTTCTAATAATGCATTCACACAGAATAAAGTAGCTATAGATTTAAGAAGAAAGCTTCAAAAAAAAATAAAAAAATAAAGGCAGCTTAGTGTATGTGGTCTCTTACAATGTTGGCTGCTAGGCAGGAAACATACTTGAATTATGGCAGCTTCTGATGTGTCACATACACACACTTAATTTCCACTGTAAGCTCTAAACAAATTACTAATTTTACATGCAGTTAAAACTTCCAATCAAGACTCTGTTTTCAGATAGCTAAATATTAAGGGTCATCTCTGGGATGCAGTCTCAATTTATCACCTCAGTGTCTCTCTCTTTTTAAAGTAAAAAGCGGTATTGAAAGCAACATGGCTCTGCTGCTGCAGGGATTTGTATTAGTTTGGCAGTGATAGTTTGGCTCTGTAATTGCTACACTATGCCTGTGGTAAATGACAGCTATGTAAGGCCAACATAGCTCAGAGGTTATAAAAAGTGGATAGAAACCAATTCTATTGCATATGTTCATTACTTCATATAAGGATACTTGCATCCAGAAATGCAGAGAGCACAACAGGAGGTACTAGAAAAAATTCTGTTGGTGACAGTGAATGAAGTAAAAGGAAATAAAGAATTTGGCCCTGCACCTTCATTTAGAGGTCATTCTTGGTTGTAGTCACAATTAGAAACTCACATTTCCAGTCCCATTACATTTGTATACATTTAGTGCTCCTTTGCCATCCAAAGTGCAGTTAAAGTAATTGAATTTAGTAGAGGATGTGGCTGCTAAATAAAGATGTATGAAAAATTCTACTGCAGAAGTGTTTTTACCTGACTAACTGCAGGATCCAGGGTAAAACCACTTCTTTGCTTAATGAGCAGAGACTAATGCATTATAGAAACACCTGTTTATAATTATCAAATATCTGGTTTCTGAACCAGTGGGAGTTTAACAATAACAGCAAATCCCTGTTATCCAATTTATACAGACACAAACCGGTCCACATTGCAGGTGTAGGATACGTAGCATTTCCAGGGGAAAGGAAGGGTTTAAGTACGTACCCGATTGGAGTAGATTATAAAATGCAACAGCAGTTTCAGAGAAATAAATACCCAACCTTTTCTGTTTTCTCATGTTCCTGACAGAACTTGTTTCCACTGCCAGCCCCATCCAACTTATTTAAATATACAGTACAGAAAATAGCAATTTGTTAGCCCTTTCTAGCCCTCAGGCATACAAAGAAGTGCTGGAAAGCACCAATCTCAAAAGTTGCATGTGACGGACTTACTGATACACCCTGGCATGCCTAGCCTCAGAGAATTTTCATTCTGACTGGTGGAGCACAACCACCAATCAGGTAATGCTGGGAAGGGGGTCGGGGGAGAGAGAGAGAGAGAGCGCGCGCCTCGGACCTGGTTGTAGCCTGCTCTTTGCAGGTCCAACAACACTCTGGGATGAAGCCTCCAGAGTGAATAAAAGAAGCTGTGTGCCCAGCACACAGGAGACACATCAAGGGATGGAGACGAGGATGGGCAAAGAAGAGCTGTGGCCAGGGACTTGGTGCAGGTGGTGCTGCACAGAGCTAGACCCTGGGAACTGCTTGAGGTGGCTTGGGTTTGCAGCCACCAGCACGAGACCAGCAACTTGGTGCAGGTGACGCTCCACAGAGGGTCCGGGAGTGGATTGAGCCCTGGCACTGCACAAGGTGGCCCAGGCCTCCAATGCCAGCAGAAGGCAGAGCTCTCAGTGCATGCGATGGTGCACAGGGCCACCTGCGAGCGGGAGCCCCAGCTGAGTCAGTGGCTTAGGATGCCATGCCCATGAAGAGCAACTCTGACGATGGGACGAGGACCACCCATCCAGGCCATGGACTCATGAGTTGTTGGGGGAGGGATTCCCACAGGGAAGGGGAGCTATCCCAGCTGTGAGGCAGTTTATCCTCGAGGAAGTTTCAGCTAACCAGTTGTTGAGATACTCTCCCACAAAGTATAAGGTGTCTCCTAGTCTGTAACACTGCACCTTATATTTTGTGGACATTTTAACTTTGTATATTAGTTGTTTAATAGAGTGTTATGTATAAACTTCTTAAAGGATACTGCTGGGACCCCTTCCCTGATGGTTATATATACTTACCTGTGTACTAGATGCCCTGTGCAGCATTGCTTGCATGAATACCCAATGAGGCAATTTTTGCTTGAGATCACATTTTCTTGCACTTCAACAGCTTCACAACACTTTCGCTTACACAAAATCCTTAAACAAATCACATTTTCTTACTGTAAGGGCTTTACAGTCCTGCCATATACTCAACATTCCTGGTTTTGTTACTCAAGTCAGCAGTCACTGCAAATTGGATGTTTTCTGGGTGGGAGATTCTGGAAGCAGCCACATATAGTTGTCCATCGGTGAAGACAGGATCCCAGAGGAACACTCCTACTCTTTTTAATGTTTGCCCCTGGGCTTTATTGATGGTCATGCTGAATGCCACCTGCACTGGGACCTGTCAATGTGTCCATGTGAATGGAAATGTATCATCAGATGGCTTCAGTGCTATCTGAAGAATTAGTACTGTTCTTTCTGATCCAACAACTTTTGGCTCAAGTTGTCTGCTGGTGATGACGGATTGCACCAATAGCCACGTTCCATTGCACGGACTATCCTTAGGGGCAAGGTTTCGCAGAAGCATGATGAGCATCTCAGGCTTAAGGTGGAGCTGATGTGGAGGCAATCCTGACACCTCTGTGGAACTCAGGTACTCAGTTGGCACAGCCATAACACTTTCATCCTCTGAAAGAGCATCTGCGCTTGTATAAGTCCATTCTTGGCCTGGAAAATGTTGCCACAATAGCATTGTTGATCTCCTGTACAACAGAGTAATGTGGTGCCAAAATAGCTTTCAGACATCCATCCTAGATTTTGATAATTATCCAATAGATCTGGAAATGTCCATTCTATCATTGCTGAGAGATCCAGAGGCATGCAGAGCTCAGGAGGCAGGGTAATGATTTTGTCAATATTTGGAACGTGGCCATTTCCCAGATCCAAAAGCCACTGAGTGTATTTTGCACTTTGTGCATCAAAACCTCCCTTACATATTTGCATGTTCTCACAAAGTTGTGGAAGTGGTTCCACAACTCAGATCGCTTCAAGCCTGCCTCTACTATTTGTGGCCATGAGGCATTTTTCACCACAGGCAGGATTTGCCAAATATCACCCCCAAGCACTATCACCTTGCCCCCAAAAGGTAAATTGCTCTGAAGTAAATCTTGCAGTGTTCATTCCACAGCCTCCAGCATGTACTGAAGAGCCCTTGGTACTTCATCCCAGATTGTGATAGCTGCTTCTCGAATCAGCTCAGCAAGATCAGACTCTGCTGATATACTGCAGGTGCTGCTTTTCAACACGTTCAGAGGTACCTTGAACCTTGAGTGCACATTCATGCCTCCTGTAAGCATGGTAGCAGCAATTCCACTGGATGCCACAGCCAATGCAATCTTCCCTTCCCCGCGCACTGCTGAAAGAATTGTGTTGAAGCAGAATGTTTTTCACCAGGTGCATCAACAAATGCACAAAGTGGCTCTTGATTCTCCACTGCTTTCAAGATTGCATCCATCATTTGTCGCTGAGCTGGAAGCATACATGGCAGTGAACCTTGAGCAATTTGGTGTTGCTCCTGCTGGTTATAGTACAGCTCCTCTGCTAATGCATTTGACAGCCATTGAGTGGGGATATCTTCCAAGAATGAGCAAGGCATGAGAATACGTATGCCCTGTGCATTGTTGCCCCGTGCAGCGTCTTCCCAGAGCAAGGCATGAAAATATGAATACATAAGGGTCTCTCACTCCACTCCCACTCCAAACAATTTAATCTATCGCAGTGAGGTGTCATACTAACAGAGACAGCACTCCGTACGTGTAATAGTATAGATATTTGTGTTTTGACTGTTGTTTAATTGTATTTATATGTACTCACCTGTACTTACCTGTTGTCTGTCTATTTTAGATCAACTTTTTGTCAACATGTTGCTAAGGGCTACCTGGAGTGGTGTAATCTTTCAGCCTTTATCTGTAAGACATAGTATTATATGATAATTGTATGTGTGTGTGTGTACACACACACACACACACACACACACACACACACACACACACAGCAATTCCCCTGATGGAGCAAAACTTGCCTGAAAAAGAAAGGAGAGGCAGCTGGAAGAAACCACTTTCTCCTCCTTCATATTGGAGTTAAATCAGTGGATTAGCATCTGCAGCTGATATGATTCAGTGTTCTGTCCAGTGCAAATTTGTGAAAAACCTGCTTGCCTGCTGGGAGATTTAGAAGACAACAGAATCAGTGAGATGCACTTTGTTCACTCTCTCACAGAGTTTTAATATTTATAATTTCTTCTTAGTCATTTCCCCACTTTAGAATTAAAAAACAAAGTCATTTAGATTGAAGGAACATCTTGAATTTTGCACAGGGAAAACAAATAAGATTTAGAACAATTAAAAGCTTCAGTCAGAAGAACAGTTAGCAAAGGAAAAAAAAATGAAAGTAGTTGCCACTCCCCCTTCCCCCCCACCAAAAAAAATTACATTGAAATGACAATATTTGAAATATCCTTTAAAACCCAAATAATTCCAAACAGCTAGAAAAAAATTCTAGAAGTTTAATAAAAGATGTCTACATGTCTACCCATTGCAGTCTGATACCAATTTGAAAGGAAAGGAAAGTATAATAATGCTGAAGGGACTGCAATATTAATGAGGGTTTAATTCATGTCCAGTGTTGTGTAAACAGTTTGACAGTCATCTGAGTTATGGCATTCCCTTTGATGGGGAGAGCCACTTATTCATATGAACAGAATAGAGATTTTAAAAGCCATGTCACTTCTTGTCACGAGATTACCAATATCCAGTAGGAAATATTTCCCAGGGAGTCTGTTCCATATTTTTATTTAAAAAAGGGGACGGGGTGGGGGAGGAAGGGAATCATGGAAGATAATTCTGGATTGATTGATTAGTTGATTTCTTTTTTTTAAATGTACTGTTGGAAATCAACTTTCACACTAGGTAGTACCAATGGATTTATTTCACAAAATACTGTGCTGTTTCTCCCCATGGACTAGTTTCATTTTAGTAATTCTCAACAGAATCCAGAATCTCTCAGGAGGAACAGATAATAAGTATGGCTCTTAACCCAAAGGTTACCCTAAGAAAAAAAACTTGGAAACACTCTCCTCCTCAGGAAAGGAAGCTTATTAAATGCCCTGCCCTCTTGTTCACATGCCTTGTCTGCCTGATTAAAAAATCCCAGTGGGGGAAATCATAATTTTTCATATTCCTTCTGTTCTAGAAGAAAGATGGTAAACATCTAGCCTACACTCAGGCCCTAAATAGAAATAACAGCTTGTTTTCCACGAACCCTTTCATAACTCCTTCCCCAAGACAACTTCCTCTTCCTCAGTAGCTGCCTTCCTTGGCCCACAGACCTGTGTTTGCTGTAAAATCCTTCAGAAAGAGATAAAAGGCCACAGGAGGATTATTAGCAAGAGATCTCCCATGCTGTTTTATCCAGTGCCAGTAAAATCTAGAAATATCAGTGAAATCATTTCAGTTTAAGACACACAAGGAGCCCACTTTGTGTAGAGGAGAGACTTACCATGTTAATATTCCATGGGCATGTCTATATGTACATGAATGCACCATTGCTACTGCGCATTAAGTTTAATATCTCTAATATGAGGTAATGCATAAATATGCAGTAGCTGGCATTAATGTGCAGTAGCAAAGGCACACAGTCTTTTTGTAATGCTTAATGTGCAGTAGACTAATTCTACTGTGCATTAGCATGGTTTTGGCCATGACATACTAATGCACAGTAGAATTAGTCTACTGTGCATTAAGTGTCTCGTGGGAACCAAATAGCTCTGGCTACCATTGCAGCTGTGGTGGAAAGTTCATCTTAGGGCTGTTTGATAATGATAACCCATGTACTTAGATGTCTCAGCCCTGTTCTCCATGGTGAGGTACCATATCACAAAAACCATCTTAACTCTCCAATACTTGGTTCCCCTTTTAGGAGCCAATCAGAGGCTACTGATGTTCAGATGATGCGCTTCCACATCTAATTAATTAACTAATTCAGCACTGCCTGTTTGGTAAATAAATGGATGAGGATTGTAAATCCAGCATTTACCAGGAACACTAAACATTTAAGTTCCAATATGATTCCCCAGGAAGTTAATGAGTCTTTCTATTGATTTTAATGGATCTTGGATTAGACCCTATAACAAAATGAGGAGAAAAGGCTGTGTTCCTTTAAGTATCATGAGCTTTAATGATTCTGTCCTTGATTATATTTACTTTTATTTTTTCCAGAAGTTTAACAGGACCAAATATTTATATAGGTGCTACACAATTATGCCATGGGGGAATATGTATGATGAACTACAATAAACTGCATTCCAGGCAAATTATAATCATTGCCCCAGAGAGTGAACACCAAGAAATTGCTTCCTCTGTCATTTGTGGGAATTGGGTATGTGCTACATAGCTGATTAGAAAAAAATAACCATCAGAGGAGTTGCACAGATTCATACCAACGTGTTTGGGATTTTACAGTTCGGTGCAGATGTCAAATAGAAGCCTGGGATAGGAGAGCTCAGTGACTTGGTAATTATGGCTACATGAGCTGCCATACAGGAAATCTGAGATTAGAAGCTGTCAACAAGTCCAGGGGCCAGACTCCCACCACACAGCAGGAGTAACTCCGTTCACTTCATTGGTATCGCTCTAGAGTCACATAAGAGTAAAAAAAAAAAGGCCAGAATTTAGTTTCTTGACTCTTTTTTCCATTCATTTTACAAAGCCAGAGCTTATCCAAAAAGATCAAAATTCCTGGGATAGGCTTAAAACCATAAGGCTCAAAAGAAATAATACATTCTGGGTTCCTTTCATTTACATTTTGCTTTTGGCGCTCAAAATACCAAGATTTTAATTTACAGTCCTAAGGGCTAAACACTTAGTGTTATTCTAATGAAAGCTGAGACTGCTTCCTGTGGTTGGGATTTGCAGAAGAAACAGAAAATATTATGAGATCAATATGAAATTGCGAAAGGCAGCAAGAGTGCAGAGGTCATGTATTTAGAAATGAATATAGAAAGAGTTGACTGGTTGGCTAGAACATGTGGAGTGCTGTAGCACTGTTCTTGGCTCTCATTCTGAACTCACCTGATATAAATCAGGAGTAGCACACCTGGAAACAATGGGCACCAATACACATGCAGCAAGGCTGCTCTGATATGCTGTAATTATGGTTAATTGAGTCTGCAGTAGCGTGGTAATTACCGTACTCCAGTAAACTCCAGCGTTGCATGCATCATTGTCCCCATGCTGGAAATAGATGATGGGGGCACTTTAACTACAGCTCGTTTGACAAGCTTTAGTTAAGGTGCCCCTGTTGCCATTTTTTAGCACGGGGATGCTGAAACATGTGACACACTGGGCCAGGGGCAGGCAATTATTTTGGGCGGAGGGCTGCTTACCCAGTTTTGGCAGGCTATCGAGGGCTGCATGGGTAGCCCCGCCACTTGACAGGGGCCCTGCCCCCTGGTCACCATCTTGGGACCAATGTCCCAGGGCCAGTGCTGGCAGGGCCCAGGCTAGCAGGGATCTGTGGAGCCAGGCTGGGCTGCACTAGCAGGGAGATGGGGACCTGGACCAGCTCCATAGAACCCCTGCCGGCCAGGACCCTGTACTCCTGCTGCCCTGCTCTGGGCCCCGCTGGCACTGGCCCTGGGGCACTGGTGTGGGCCCCATGCTCCTGCTGGCTCCCATGCCTGCTCACTCTCAGTGCCCCCCTCAGCCCTATGGTACAACAGCAGCAAACAGTGCTCAGCGCGGCAAGTGGGGGGGCTGCTTTCTTCCACACTGAGCAGCTGCTGCCACCACAGCGCAGCCCTGATGGGTGAGCCCGGAGCTGGCGACCCGTGCTACAGCTGCTTGCAGCCCACGTGGGGCTGCTTGTGCCTGTTCAGGACAGCCCCGTGTGGGCTGTGAGTGGCTGCAGCATGGGGTGCTGGCCACAGGGCAGGGGAGGGGCCGCTTTTCCCCGTGCTCAGCACCAGCTCATTCCCTGCCTGCGGTCCTCCCCTGCCCTTCCACCCACTTCTTACCTGAGTTTCCTATGCCAGTGCAGCCACGAGGAGCCACATGGTCCCAGGTGTAGCAGGGCCTTCTGGCTTGGGGGACTGGGACTGCTGTTGCAGTCCAGGGCTTCCCCTGGGTCCTACTGCCCCTTGCATCTGTCACCTTTGACCAGAACCAAGGACAGATAAAATATTAATTTTCTAAATTTTTTTTAGGGGCCCTGCGGGCCAGACAGAATGGCTTATTGGGCCACATCTAGCCTGCAGGCTGTATTTTGCCCACCCCTGCTCTGGATGGTACCCTTCCTGCCTCTCCCCACCATTCCCGGAGCATATGTATAAAAGTCCAAAGGTTTTATACCAAAGTAAACATGGTATTAGATCCAGTTTAGATCAAACATCCCTGCTTCAGTTGAAGAGCACCCTCTGCAATCTCCTGACTTGTGAATCTGTCTTATATCATAAGTCTCATCATGATTCATACTGTTCCTAAGGAGAATTACGTTTTCTATAATTTAGACATAGCACAACAAAATTTAACTTTGCCCTCTGATTTTTTTTTTTAATTATAGGCTTTCATTAGTGTCACACATAGGCCTGATAGAGCTCCCTATAGCTGGATATTCACAGGCTGTCATATTTAGATCTCAGCTCCTAGGCACATACTTTTGCAACAAGACATGAAAGATACCTTGGATCACCAGGGAGGCAGTTTAGACATACACTATGGTGTGATCTTTTTGGCTCCCTCTACGTGTTACAGGTATTGCACAATTAATTGAAACCAGCTACATGTGCAAAGTACCTATCATACCATGAAAAAGGCCAATCGACTACAAACTTACACCTTGAAAAAGTGTGCTAACTTTAAAGCTGGTTGGTTGCACATGTAGCAAGTTGTCCCCTGTGACTGGGAGTCCCATCAGCTGAACTCAATCAGAGATTGCAGGTTTTCAGTCCAAATGATGAAGAGGTAATCGATATATCTTAAGTATAGCAAGGGTTTGATGGTGCAGTCTTTGAGAAATTCTTCTTCCAGGTGGCTCATAAAAGGGTTGGCATACTGTGGCGACATTTTGGTGCCCATAGCTGTGCCCATGGTCTGGAGAAAGTGTTGGTTATTAAAAGTGAAATTGTTGTGTGTGAGGATGAAGCGTATACTTTCAGTAATATCTTTGGGTCTGTACTCAGAGTTTTCATCTTGCTCTTGTAGGTATGTAAGGCAGGCTTTGCAAGCTGTCCTGGTGTGGGATGTTGGTATATAAGCTGGTAACATCCATGATGGCTAGGAGGGTGTTGCTGGGAAGGTGGTCTATGTTTTTAAGTTTTTGTAGAAAGTCTGTAGGGACAAAACTTGCTCTTTCAGTAACAAGCAGTTTAAGGATTGATTCCACTGACTCCTCAATTTACATTTTCACTGTGTGGCTTGCATTCAGCCCAGCCTCTGGCTTCTTTACTATTCGTTACATCCAGGAAGAGCACGCACACCAACTGCAAGAGCACACACCAACTGCAGATGCTTCCTTAGCCTGACCAAGAGTTTTTAAACCTGAAAGCTTGCTAGAAAAATGTTTCCAACTATTTAGTTGGTCTAATAAAAGATATCAGGTTTACCCAAAGAACCTTGTCTGCCATGTGTATGTGTACATTTGGTCGTAGTGGGGTTGGGGAGCAGAGAAAAGTGGTGGGAATGTGTCCCTCAGCCTGGCAGAGTCCATCCAGCGCTAGGAGGGGAAGCCCAGCTCCCATGCGGGGAGGGGGCCCTCCAATTTTGTGCTTGCCCAGGGCCCTAGTTCACCTTAATCAGCCTCTGCACTCCCCCTCGCCTCCCCTGTGCCAATGCCTTCTTTGTGTCAGGGGGCCCCAAAGCTATGCCTTGCAGGGGGCCCCAAAAAACTGTGGGCTGGCCCTGGTCATTAGCAACAGTCAGCATGGATTTACCAAGAGCAATTCATGCCTGACCAACCTCATTGCCTTCTATGACAAGATGACTGGCTCTGTGGATGTGCAGAGAGCAGTAGACATGATATACCTTGACTTTAGCAAGGCTTTTGACGCGGTCTCCCACAACATTTTTGCAAGCAAGCTAGTACGTGTTGGATGAATGGACTATAAGGTGTATAGAAACCTGGTTGGATCATCGGGCCCAGGAGATAATAGTCAATGGCTTGATGCCTAGCTGGCAGCTGGTATCAAGTGGAGTGCACCTGGTATCAAGTGGGTCTGTCCTGGGGCTGGTTTTGTTCATGATCTTTATCAATGACCTGGAAGATAGCATAGATGCACCCTCAGCAAGTTTGCAGATGACACCAAGTTGTGGGGAGTAGTAGATATGTAGGAGAGTAGGGCTAGGATTCAGAGAGACCTTGATAAATTGGAGGATTGGGCCAAAAGAAATCTCATGAAGTTCAGTAAGGACAAGTGCAAAGTCCTGAACTTAGGATAGAACAATCCCAATGCACTGGTATAGGCTGAGGGCTGACTAGCTGGGCATCAGCTCTGCAGAAAAGGGCCCGGGAGTTACAGTGGACAGCAAGCTGAATGAGAGCCAACAGTGTGTCCTTGTTGTGAAGAAGGCTAGCGGCAGACTGGGCTGCATCAGTAGGAGCATTGCCAGCAGATGAAGGGAAGTGATTATTCATACATCTGGACTTTTGTGTCCAGTTTTGAGCCCTCCACTACAGAAAGGATGCGGACAAATTGGAGAGAGTCCAGCAGAAGGCAATGAAAATAGTTATGGGGCTGGGGCATATGACTTATGAAGAGAGGCTGGGGGGACTGGGCTTATTTAGTCTACAGAAGAGAAGACTGAGTGGGGATTTAATAGCAGCTTTTAACTACTTGAAGGGTGGTTCAAAGAGGATGGAACTGGACTGTTCTCAGTTATGGCAAATGACAGAACAAGGAGCAATGGTCTCAAGTTGCAGCAAGGGAAGCTTTGGCTGAATATTAGGAAAAACCTTCTCATGAGGAAACTAGTAAAGCACTGCAACAGGTTACTCAGAGAGGTTGTGGAATCTCCTTTCTTGGAGGTTTTTAAGACCCAACTAGACAAAGCTTTGCCTGGGATGATCTAGTTGGGGATTAGTCCTGCTTTGAGCAGGGGGTTGGACTAGATGACCTATTGAGGTCTCTTCCAACCCTCATTTTCTATGATTCTATGAAAGAACGCCCCTTGCATCCTCCCTCCTGCTCATAGCTTTCTCTTCTTCCTATATCCTGTGTTTGGTCCTCTTGTAAAGGCTGCTTTCTTGCCTCTGCTCCCGTTTATCTTCTTTGTGATTTTCCACTCCCCACTTCTTGAACCATTCAGAGGAATTGAAGGAACTAGTTCTCTTAGGCTCCCCTCTACACATTACAGCTATACCTTGAGACAAGCTATGAATGCACAGTAGCTATACACAATAAAAAGCTCCAACTGGCTGCAAGGTTAAACCTTGAACATATGTACTGACTTTATAGCTGGTTGCTATCAAGCTTTAATTTGCATGTGTAACAGGGGCTCTGCTGTAGCTGGGAGGCCAGTCACCTGATAGGGCCCCCAACGTCAAGGGTGCACCGTGCCCAGCTAGGGCTGCAAGTCCTGCAGCTGCTGGGGACTCTCAGCCTCAGCAGCTGTGGATGCTGGGTCCCTGAAATGTACCTCCAACAGGCAGGAGGATTGCTGCTGTGGCAATCTGGTCTGGACCTGCAGGGAGCAACCCAGGAAAGCCGCTGCTGCCATGGAACTCCAACTGGCTATAAGTATCAAGGACAATAAAAAGTCCTTTTTTAGATATGTGGGGAGCCGGAGGAAAAGCAAGGGCAACATTGGACCACTGCTAAACCAAAAGGGAGAACTGGCGACCGATGCCCAGGAAAAAGCCAACTTGCTAAATGGGTACTTTGCGTCAGTCTTTCAGAAGTCCCCTGGGATGTCCTTGCCCATTACAGGACAGGGGCGCCTAAGCGAGGGTGGTTCCTTGCTCTCCGTCAATGCTGACCTTGTGAAGGAACACCTTGAGAGGCTGGATACCTTCAAATCAGCTGGCCCTGACAATTTACACCCCAGAGTACTCAAGGAGCTGGCAAGCATCATAGCTCAGCCCCTGGCCTGGATCTTCAAGAGCTCCTGGTGCTCTGGTGAAGTGCCCAAAGATTGGAAGAAGGACAATGTGGTGCCTATCTTCAAGAAAGGGAGGAAAGTGGATCCGGCAAACTACAGGGCCATCAGCCTGACCTCTATCCTGGGGAAGGTCTTAGAAAAAATCATCAAGGAGGCCATTCTTAATGGACTGGCCAATGGCAACACCCTGCAGGACAGCAAGCACGGGTTTGTTGTGGATAGGTCATGCCTGACCAATCTCATTTCCTTTTATGACCAGGTGACCTATCACCTGGACAAGGGGGAAGAGATTGAAGTCATATCTTGACTTTAAAAAAGCCTTCCATCTGGTATCCCATGATTACTTTTTGGCAAAACTGGCAAACTGTGGCCTCAGGTCCACCATGATCCGCTGGTTGGGGAATTGGCTCCATGGTCAGACCTAGAGTGTGGTAGTTGATGGAAGTCACTCATCATGGTGCCCTGTGACCAGTGGGGTCCCTCAAGGCTCTGTCCTTGGACCTATTTTGTTCATCCTCTTCATTAATGATGTGGACACTGGAGTCAGAAGCAGACTGGCCAAATTCACCGACGATATCAAACTTTGTGGTAAAGCATCCACACCTGAGGATGGGGGGTAATCCAGGCTGACCTTGACAGGCTCAGTAAATGGGTGGACGAGAACCTGATGGTGTTTAACACTGGAAAATGCAAGGTTCTCCACCTTGGGAGGAAAAACCTGCAGCATCCTTATAGGCTCGGCAGTGCTACGCTGACTAGCACTATGGATGAGAGGGACTTGGGGGTCAGGACTGACCACAAGATGAACATGAGCCTGCAATGCGATGCTGCAGCCAGTAAAGCGAGCAAAACGCTGGCTTGTATCCATAGATGCTTTTCAAGCAAATCCTGGGACATCATTCTCCCATTGTACTTGGCCTTGGTGAGGCCGCAGCTGGAGTACTGCGTCCAGTTTTGGGCTCCACAATTCAAAAAGGATGTGGAAAAGCTTGAGAGAGTCCAGAGGAGAGCCATGCGCATGATCAGAGGTCAGGAAAACATGATCTCTTCCAGTCCTCATGTCTATGAAATCTATGAAATCTCCCAGCCCCGGGAGTTCATGAAACCCCTCTGGTGGGAAGATCACCATGATTCTGTGGCCCAAAGGGTTTCCCGGACCCCTTCTTTCTGGGAGACCCTCAACTGGGGTGCTTGGGGTTCCCAGCTGCGGGAGCTTGCTACTTGCCAGTGCTGGGGGAGCCTGGGATTGAGCTCTCTCTGAACCAGCAATAAGGCATGATGTGGCATGTCAAGAGGTACAATTGTGTGAATTGCAAATTAGACCCCATTGTGCCTTTATCTGAATATGTTGAGAGGGTCTTAGCTTTAACCTAGCCTCTGTGAATAGATGATCATGAAGGTTTAGATCAGAGTTCCCAAACCTTTTCTTATTGCACACCCCTTTCCAGATTTACCAGCTGCCCATATACCCCTACCAGTAGATGCTTTATATTTTAACTCATTAAACACCAATTATTATTATAATGAAAATTAAATTTGCCATTACACCATTTCTTCCATGACGCTCCCCCCTCCTCCGAGATGTTTTGCATAATCCCATACTACAGTTTGGGAACCCCTGGTTTACAGGACATACCATTGTCCCTGACCTGATGGATACATGATGCAATCCATGTCAGGACATGACTCTTGCTATACATTTCATGATGCTAGCAATTTATTAATATCAACCAGAAATCATAAGCTGTATGTAAACACAGTCCCTAGATAGTCATAAATATACAGTGGCCCTGCTTCTAATTTCATTTTCCAGCAGGGTGATTTTGCACTGAGGTTTGGAATGAGATCTAAATCATAATCTTGTGTTATATTAGCACTAACACAAGACAAAAATAGGTGAGTCACAAATTTGAGCTCAGGATCTGGATTTTAAATATCCCAAAACTGGGTGAGTGTTTGGATTCTGGTTTGTCTTGTTATACAGATATGTTAATCTGAGTGAGGCCCTCTTGCACATATTTGTAGCGATCTTGTTACTGTCATATCTGATCATCTCACAAACCCTGAGTAACGAAGAGAAATACTGTTTTACAATTAGGAAATTAAGATGCACTTTTCCAGGTTACAGCTGGTGTAATTAAATTAAGATGTACTTTTCCAGGTTACAGGTGGTGCAGCAGGGTCTCCAAAAATCACAGGCTGCCACCTTAGCCACTGATTTACCCTTCCTCTGTCAAACCCTGATCCTGATTGTGAATCCCAAAGCAATGTTCTAAATACAACTAATGCACAAAAAGAAAGCCAACTGCTACATTTTGGTCCAGATTCAGGTTTGGAGCCTTAAAACTTCTTCTAAACCAGGAAGGAGGGAGGGGAGCTCTAGTTCAATAGATTAATTTCTAAAGAAAATCCATGCCCTCAGCTGTTTTTAATCTACCCTGTCCCATTGAAATCAAGGGAGATCCATCAGATCTCACCTTCTGAAGAGATGTCCCTTTATCATTTGGCCTTCCTCCTTTAGCTTAGCTTTCTGAAGTATCATAGGAACACACCAAGTCTCTGCTATCAATTTACTCTGCAAGGCAGAGCTCTGCTGAACAGAAGGCTTTTGAAGCTCTACATTCAGGAGGAAATTATTCACTTGTTTTCCACTTGTAGCAGACAGCCCAATTTATTGTCTGTTACAACCAGTTGGTTAACACTCATTGTCATTCTCAGAAGAACATACACCAAGGTTGCTTATACATGTGCTTGGTGGTGGGGAGGGGCTGTTTTAATTAGAACAGATCCCTGGCAGCTGATCTACTTTAAATGGCTCACTGTCATGTGGATTAAGACCTCTACATTTTAAAATGGCTGTGTGGTGCTATAACAGGGGGCCAGCTCGGGGCCAATCTCTGTGGCCTGCCCACCTGTTCCTGGGCTAACCGCCTGCTTTCTCGTCCTCCACGCCTTGTTTTTAATTAGCTACATACATGTTAATAAGCAGGAGGCTGCCCATTCTCTGCCCCGATGCCAGGGGGCGCTATCTGCGGCTCCTTTCCTCCCCTACACTGCAGCCCAAGCCTTGCAGGTGGCATCTAGCTGTTCTCATCATCACTGGCTCCACACTGGGCCCCAGAATCCTCCTGATTGAACCCCAACCTAGAATCCTCTCATCAGGCGGTCTCATCCACCTTCATGCTCCCTGACCCGCTTCCCCTTCCGGGTGTGATCCCCCTACCGGGACCTTTGGCTCTCTAGTCCTGGCCCACCTCCAGGCCAGTTGGAACCCCAGGCCCTCAGCTCTTGGGCATTCCTTGTGGTGGGCCCCTGGCCTTCGACCCTTCTGGTCCTAGCCCCAGCATAGACCAGTCAGGGGAAGACTGGACAGGCCTGAGTCCATGGCCCTTTTCTGTCTCTCTGAGGGTCCACCCTCCGGGCCCTCCAAACTAGGGGTAACCCACCCGGTCGTGGGGGCTAGGGGTTAAGGCTCCCTGACCTGCCTTTCATCAGGGTGGTAACTGGCCTGCTATTTCCTGGGGGCTCCTGTGCCACTGAGAGCCCCACCAGGCCACCCACTCCCAGCAGGGTGCAGTTTTAGGTCATGCCCAGGACCAGGAGCCTCCTATCCATCCCCTACAGCTCCTCCCTTACCTCCAGATGATATCAGTAGCTCTCCAGTCAGGCAATGTTGTTACCTGACCTCCAGAATCAGAACTGCCCTGTTTATATGGGCAGCCTTGAATCTAAAATGGCTGCCCTAATCAGGCACCTGCCGGCTGCTGCCTTCTGGCCCTTAAAGTGGCAGGCACAAATAGTGCCCTGCCACAGGTGCCTTAACTAAAGCTCATTCAAATGTTCTATTTAGCACACAGAGCAGACTTGATTAACTGAGTCAGCACTTCTACAGGCAGCCCAAAGGTGCAATGAAATTCTGACCTGGAGCTGGCTAGCAAGTATTTCAATATCTTGCTCATGGCATGTGCCATCTTCAGTTCATCATTATCAGTACAACTGTGAGAAGCAGCATTTACTAGGGATTGAAACCAGAACATTGAAAAGAAATTAGCTCAGAAAACAGTAAATTAAAGATGTACTTTGAATCAAAGGGCACATGGGCAAAATTCATTTCAGGAAT
>NW_005842582.1:708608-720314 GCF_000455745.1 Alligator sinensis
TCAGGAATAAATGTGTGTCATTCTCATCCCCTTTAGTTAATATTGACTGTTGCACCAAAGCTAAGGCACAGTCTGCCACTCCACTACTTGTTGGAGTTAGACTAATGTAAACTTGAAGTAACATAAAAACAAAAAAATTGATCCTACCATGAACTAAGTAACAGAAAGACAAACACCCTCTTCTCTTTCCTTTAAAAACTTAAGAACTTTCTCTCTGACAGGCCAGGGGCAAACCCTTCTCTATACAACTCAATAAGATCATTGACAGAATTTGGTTGCTGACTTGACAAGAACAATCCCCCTATCTGGTATCTGCTTGTACATGGGTGGATTTACATGGCTGTATGTGTCTGGAGACTCTGGAGATCAATCCTGATTGATTTCCTAAGTTGCAAACAGCACTGTGACACTGTGCCTTTAACTGAGAAAATTCTGGTGTTGGAAGATTCTGACCTTCCATTTTCATAGTGACTTTGTCAGAATTTCTCCAGGGCTAGACAGTGTTCAACATCAGCTCTTTTGTGTACTCAGGCAGCTTCACAGACTGATGCAAGGTTGGACAGACTATTGCCCTGACCTTTCATCCCATCCCTGCTTGCTTTTGGATGGTTAGGTTCCCATGGGATTGTTAAGAGTGAACAATGACTATGCTCCCCATCTGGCACCTTCCCAGTGTCTAAGTAGGAGGACAATGGACACATAAAAGCTTCTTGCACCTGTTGACCACTGGGCACCTGTGTAAAGATGAGCCATAAATCTGACTGTAAGGCCAGACAGCAAAAGATATTTAAGCACCTACCTTTCACTAATCCCATAGGCATTAGCCTCCTAAACACCTTTAGAAATCTAGACCCATTTAATTCAAATTCTCAGAGAATTAAATTAGCAGAGATACAGGGCATGTCTACATGAGATGCTTAATGTGCATTGGATTAATTCTGCAGCACATTAGCATGGCTGGCAAAAACTGTGCTAATGTGTTAATGCACAGTAGAGTTAGACCAATGCACATTAAGTGTCTCACAACAAGTGTTCATCTGTGCTAATGCACAGTAGTGTCATTTACGGTGCATTTAGTGCCTGTTATGACAGGTACTAAACTTAATGTGCCATAATTATGGTGCATTAATGAACATGTAGATGTGCTCACTGAGCCCCTTCCCTAAGGCTTTTGCTGTGGGAGACTAAAATTTCTACCGAACATCTTGCCCCTCAACATGCATCATGATGCATGACACGATGCTTGAGAGCACGGAGGCGGAAAGGGATCTTGGTGTCATTATTGACTCCAAGATGAACATGGGCCGACAATGCGAGGTCATGGTTGGCAGGGCTAACCGGACCTTGTCGTGCATCCACAGGTGCATCTCGAGTAGAGCCAGGGAGGTGATCCTCCCCCTCTATGCGACGCTGGTCAGGCCGCAGCTGGCGGAGTGTGTCCACTTCTGGGGGCCCCATTTCAGGAGGGATGTGGACAACATGGAGAGGGTCCAGAGGAGGGCCACCCGCATGATCCGGGGACAACAGGGCAGACCCTACAGTGAGAGACTGCGGGACCTGAACCTATTCAGCCTCCACAAGAGAAGGCTGAGGGGGGACCTGGTGACCGTCTATAAACTCACTAGGGGGGACCAGAAGGGTTTGGGGGAGACGCTGTTTCCCCTAGCCCCCGCTGGCATAACAAGGAGTAATGGGCACAAGTTGATGGAGAGGAGGTACAGATTGGACATCCGAAAAAACTACTTCACAGTTAGGGCGGCTAGGAGCTGGAACCAACTTCCAAGGGAGGTGGTGCTGGCCCCTACCCTGGGGGTCTTTAAGAAGAGGCTGGATGCCTACCTGGCTGGACTCATTTAAGTCCCGTTTTTGTTTTTAGGGTTTTTTGTTGTTCTCCCGCCCTGGCGGGGGGTCGGGCTAGAAGATCTATTAGGTCCCTTCTGACCCTAAAACTATGAAACTATGAAACTATGATTGAAGCTATATTTCACTTAACAAAGAAATGGATGCAGCTTTGGAGGAGGTCTGGAGTCCCAGGGTTCAGAGGTGGAAGCAAATGGAAATATACATACAATACAACAAGGGCTTGAATCAAGTCCCCTGTGAGAAAAGCAAGTTTTTAAAGTTTCTGAGTTTGAAGCTCACTCAGAGAAGCATGGCATAGTGCCTCTGCGGTGCTGTATACAGTTCAATGGGCAGGAGCCAGAATCTTCCAAAAAGGTAACTGGGGGGCACTAAACTATAGACAAGGAAAATTTGGCAACTAAGATTCTGGAATACTAGACAGTAATACTCCTCCAAGGTAGAAAACCAATGTAGCATTATTCCCAACACGCAGGAATGGAATGCCTGATTTTATGAGCCGGATATTCCTTCTGAGAGAAATTATGACCTTGACAGCCACACTGTGCTTTGATTTCTCACTGGTGTAAATCCAGAGTAACCCCAGGACTGGCAGTAGGATTCCTCTAGATTAACACTAGTGAATAGGAGATTAGTATCTGAAAAATTATCTTTCCAGAGTATTTTATGTACACAGGGCTGGATTTAAAAAAATACCTAAATGATTTAGGAACACAAATTCCGTTGAAAAACCATGTCCCTCAACAAAACAAAAACAAAACAGAACAACAATTCATTGATTTTAGTAGAGCTCCCTTGATTTATGCCGGATGATAGCTTGTTCCTACAGATTTAAAGATACAATATTAAGATAGAGTTGAAACCACCTGGTATCTTCTTAAAGGACAAAATGCACAAAGAGACATACTGTTCTTTTAGTTCAAATCACAGAGGTTTGTATTTCTGGAGAAAGCAGATCAGCATCTTTTCTTATTCTTGCTGTGAGCTGCCATGCAGCATACACATAGGGTGAAGCACTTCAAAGGGCAAGCAGACAAATGTACACACCCTCTGAAGTGCTCCAAAAATGGTGGGAACACTCCAAAAATAACTCTGAAGGAAACAACTACTATTAGGAAGTGATTCAAAATGAACTGGCTCCTGTTATGTGTCCACAGTTTATGGAGTATGACAGGGGAGGGGATGGTCTTACAGTATCCCATAGTGTTCTGCTCTTTCCCCTCAACCCCCCATGAAGGTAGGTATGCAGTGAGGGTGGGGCAGACTGTGTATGAGTGCTATCCCATGTACTCTGCCTCCACTCTTCTAGAGAGCCCCTTTTAGCTAGAGCTAGGAATCTGGAGGCCCCACTCTCCCCACCCCATCCACTGGAACCAGAAGACCTTATGGGGGAGGCTCTGGAATGGTGAAGGCACCCAGGAGAGCACTCACTCAAACTTGGCTCTGCTGTCATACACCTTCTCAGACAGAAGTGGGAATGGAGCTGCAGGATGCAGCAGTGTAACAGGGAACCCTAGCCCTGTCACCAGAAGACAGGTCGGCCCCTTTAGGGCCAGAACTTTCTGGGCACAGAAGGCTGGAAAGGAGGGGGTTAAATGCTGAGCCTGGCCAGCTAGTCAACTGACTGGAAGGGGCAGGCCAGGACTATAAAACCCCTGGGCAGAGCGGCAGTAGAGGCCAGCAGCCAAAGGGGAAGGAGTGTGTCCCAGAGCTCCACGGAGAGGTTTGGTGAGGGGTCCAAAGGCTGGAGGAGGGGAACTACAAAGGCGCCGGAAGGGATGGTAGCAACCCCAGAAGAAAGACCATAGCCGACGGTGGGGAGCCAAAGCACAAATCCTGCGTAAATGCAGGCTGGCATGCTGCCTTCTTTAATCACCTTTTTTGGGTGGCAGTTATTGTACGTGTACAGGACTATTCATATTTCTTTTTTTTACTGAATAATTCCAGTAGTTTGGGTGAGGCTATTAGGGGAAGGAGGCCTCATTATGGGGCCCATTACAGAGTGGGGACCCTAGCACCAGCGAGGGCACAGCTTTTTGGGGGCACAGACCCTGGTGCCAGCGAGGATGTGGCTTTTAGGGGTCCATAGGCCCCAGTGCCAGTGGGGGCACAGGATTTTGGTGTGATCTTAAAAGGCTGGGGAGTGCCCGAAGGTGTGATCTTAAAAGGTTGGGGAGGTCTGGTGCACCTGAGGTGCAGTTTTATTTGGTTTTTTTCCTTGGACTGGGAGAATATGAGTTTGGGGCTGTTCCCTGGCTTTGGGCTTGTGGCCCCCTGGCTGTGGGGCCAGTGGCCAGGCCCCTGGGCCAGGGGCACCGGGCTCCAGATTGGAGCAGAAAAGGGGGCCATGAGCCTCCAGAGACCAGAAAAGGCTAGAGCCTCAGAAGCAAACCCTGTTTGGTGGGTTTAGAGGGAGAGGCCTAGCTAGAGAAAGACTGGGGTCAAGAGCCGTGGAAGTGAAAGGCCCCAACATACGAAATACAATAGGCAGTCTCCCGCTTACAAGAACATCAACATAATAATTTCCATCAAGACGTGGCAGGAGAGTAGAGAGCGGGACATAAGAACCTTAAAGAGGACTCCGAGGGTGCCCCACATAAGGCGTGGATTAACAGGGAAGATGGCGCTGGGGAGGGTGACCTGTTACAAGCAGCCATGATGATTTTGAAGTTCTCCAAACTGGAGGACTGGCAGAGGTCTACACATCTAGTCATGGGTAAAACATTCCATTTTTGAAGCCATTCAAAGTGTAGCTGCCCTTTGAAGCACTCCAAGGCTAAGTACAGACAATCAAAAAGCCCCATGCTAATCATTTCAATCATTGCAGGTTAGTCTAAGCTGTGTAGACTGAATAGATAAGCAAGTGAACAGACATTCACTTTTGCTTTTGGAAATGTTGTCACATGCCTGAGGTGCGTAGGTCAGAACCTGGGATGCATTAGAGCATGCCTCCTTCCTCAGCTGCAGTAGACAGCTTGGACCAAGGCTAGCTTACCCACCCTTCAAGGGGGAGTTTGCAGGGGAGGTGCAAAGCATCCTGGGATACTGGGGGACTGTGAGTTAACTTGAATCTGGAGGGGATCCGGGACAGAAGTTCAGTAAATTGATTTAACCTAAATCAGTTGAGTCTAATACTACATCCATACAAGTTTATCTTAAACTGGGTCAGGCCATTTTGAAAGTGGTTTATATGCACTGAATTTCTGTTGTGTTACAGATTTGAAGTGATTTCTGATCATTTATACCAGTTGATGTGCAATTTCTGTCTCTAGCCCCAATGTTAGATTCATTCCTACCCATAGAGAAAACTAGAGTTCTACAAATGTATGATCATATTACTAACTTCTCGTCTACTATTTAGGCACCCCTGATAGTGTAGTCACTGTTGGTTTTCTTTCAGATAGAAACTTTCTAAGGCTGGGACTACAGGATACCTTGGGGTCTAGCACAGCCTTACCTACTTGAGGCATCAATGGTCTCCTGGATTATAAATGATAAATTTATAATTTGCCAAATTATGCTTTATAAAAGTCATAGATTAGACATAAAACTAATGTGAATTTATTCCCCTAAAATCCATTGCCTCGGATTTTTACTAATTGTTTCTAATAACATCAAGCAGTTTCTGTCACAGGCAGAGGAATGAAAGATCTGTGACTCAAAAAATATTTTCTCATTTTAATAATTGACCTGATGATGGGCATCCTGATGGGCCGGGGCATAAATTGATATTTCATAAATGAGCATAAAAAGCACTTGAAAGCATTTAAAGTAGTGGCACAGGGATATAGCCCCAGTGGGGTGAGTAAGCAGTAAGTAATTAGCCCTCCACAAACCATGAATCGATCTGCTTTTGGGATCAGACTCTAATTTCAACTTGGCAGCTTTGCCTTTTTAATATGTTTCACAAACACAAAACTGTAGGTGGACTAGTTCTGAATTATAAATGAGATGGTTATTCCTTTATTAAACAAGCGCATTTATTTTTTCTCTAAAACATTTTTTTTTTCAGCCCTAGAGAATTGTACGGGTGGACTCTGCTGCAGTAGCACAGAGACCCTTTTGAGGTTGCCTTTGAATCCCTTGTGCAATGAAAGTTTCATGTAAAAATGAAGTTTGGGAGTACCAGTGTAAAGAAAGAGACAGAAGCTCTGGTGCAGTTCTTTCAATGTTGTGCCAAACTTATGGGCTCCAGCTGGAAGACCTAGTTTTTCAAGAGCTCAATTAATTTTCCCCCTGGTTTGCAAGAGTTTTGTAAGCAGATGGGGTGGAATGTTGGGTCCAGAGAGCTATTCTCAACCCTCAGTTAGGTGAATGAAGCTATCAGAGAGGGTCAAGCAATATGAAAATGAAGAAGGATGATTAGGTGATGAATCTCTTTTAATTACTCTAGTTGCACTGTTTGGGGGCCTGTTTCTGTGTTATGTACACCAGGGTAAAAGTAGAAGTAGTCCACTAGCTTCAGTGGAACTTTCCAGGTTTAAAATTGCATAACTAAAAAGAGAATATGGTCTTATGTTTTTAATCTTAAACATATTTGAGCAACCATTTCTTGTGAGTCAGTTAATATATTTCTTAATAAATGTTGTCTTAATTTTCTTATCTTTACTCAGACACTGCTAATTTGGGGCTAGATTACATTTTCCAGCTGCAGTCCATGCTGAAGGCAGGTGAGACTGGCACAGAAGAAGCCCCTAGAAAGAATTCTAGGTGGTCGAGTCAGGCCCTGGTTACATGAAAAGGTCAACTGAGAGAAAGTTATGCTGTGTAGAGTTTTAAAAAGCTGCAAACACATGACACAACCCCTAGGGCTAGAGACAGCTATTACACATAAACTGGCTTAAGTGATCAGAAACTGGTTTAAATATGTAACAGAACAGACATTCAGTGTACATAGGCCAGTTTGAAAATGGCTGAAACTGGTTTGAGATAAACCTGGTTGAATGTAGTATCAGACTTAACTGATTTGGATCAAACCGGTTAATGCAATGTCTGTCCCAGACCCCTTCCTTGTTTAACTTAAACCAGAGACCCCGAGCATCCCAGGTGATCCCTCTGCTCCTGAGAGCTGGGCTGGCCCCGCCCCTCTGCTCCCTCACTGGAGCTCTGGCAGAGACCGCAGGCACAGCAGTGTCTGCCTGGCTTTGCCCTCCTCCTCCCCCACCTGCCAGGGCACTGACTGTAGCCAGCATGTGGTATGCTAGCTAATGCTGAGAGGTGTTGATGAGTACCCTTGAAACTTTTATAGGTTTTTTTATAATTTGGGAACAGCTGTATGTTTTGAAAAAGTATTTTATCTAACCAAGGGCATAGAGTAAGTTGTTTAGGCTGGGGGAGATCGCTTGTTGCTTAATTGCTGGCCTTGCTAGAAGGAAAGGCCGTATCAGCGAGGTCCCGGGTGGAGTTGGAAGGGGGGTTACTTGCTGGGCTTGCTGCACAATTTATCACATCAGCAAGTTTAACCTGTCATGTAGCTATATAAGGCTGATGCCCACTTGGGTGTGTGTGCTTGCTTTGTGAACGATTGCCAAGCACTGTTTTCTGCGCAGAAATAAAGATTAAGCTGGATCCTTCACCCCTGTGTGTTTATTGGCCCAAGCGCACTGGGCACGAACTCACTGTCCTTTGGGGACAACAGTGTCTGTGTAAGGCAGACAGGACAGTGTCCGCTTAGGGCGTTTTTGGAGCTAATCAACAGGCCAGCTGGTAATGCCTCTCTGTTCCTTCCTTGGAAAAAGTTCTTTAGGAAGAGCTTGAACTAATGAGAGAGGCATTTGTTTTGTTTTTATGGGGTGCTAAATGCTCTGTTATCAACTCCCTGCTGGGGTGGTTAGGAGCAGTGTGGGGCGGGGAGAGAAACGACCCCTCCCTAATCAGAGCATCCTGCCAGGGGCTGGGCATGCCCCGCTCAGCTCAGCATTGTGAAAGGGAGGGAGGGCTGCTCTAGCTGCCCCCCACCCCCTCCAGCTTCTAGCTTGAGCCACTGCAGGCATGTGCTTGCATTTTCTCAGTCCAGAAGGTATGTCTGTATAGTTATAAACCGGTTCAGCCTAGCCAGGTTAGACTAACCTGCAAAGAGGCTCTGGCTTTTTGAATGTCTGTCTCTAGCCTAAAAGTGGTTTAGCTTCCCCATAACAGTGGCAAATGTATCCTTGGCTAAATTTGGCCTATGTCAAATGTCAGGCTTTTAATGCATGTTCTTCACTTCACAGCCTGCTTGTTGGTTGTCAGCTGCCACAATATGATTTATTTTAGCTCTGTGCTTCAGCTTTAATTGTCCATTCAAATAACCAGGTCCTCAGATGCATCAAATAGATTCTGTGACAAATCTGTGCATTTAATATTGGCAGCCCATACGTATGTATGAAATTTATGATCACAATAACAATGGATAAAGATAGAGTTAAGGTAGATTTGTGTCCATGGGAGGAACTAGGATTTTGAAAAGGGAGGTGCAGATGGTGTGGTGCTTCATCACATATAATACAACACATTTTTCTCCAGTTCAACAGAAACTACAATATTTACTAACATGCTAGAGCCTCAGTGCTGTATTATTCAGTTTAAGGTCAAAGCAAAAACAAATATAACTTTATTGGAAGGTACTAATTTGCAAGATTATGGATTAAGTAAAAAAAAATAACAAACTAGGTGAAAACTGTTCAAAATATTATTTTATCAATCCTGTAGTCATTATAGCTAAATGTACATCTCTTACTCAGATTCATAAAACAAAATCCAGCCGTCTTGGGCATCTTGACAGCACATCCAACACTTCACTGTCAGTCATTTGCAGGCCTGAGTTAATGTTCACTTGAGTTAATGTTACTGCACCTAAATTAAGGTTTTTAGCTAACATTAAAAGCTGTCTGCAGGGCTGTGAAATAGAAGGAGACATTACCAAGAATAGGTAACAGACAGCAACATTTCAGAACAAAGAATAACGATTAATGGAACATCAAAAGTATTTAAAAGGAGAGAGGGTCATTAACTCCTGTGGAGTAAAGAAAGATCAATAGGAATCAGGGACATTATAATGAACTATAAAATGAATCAACTCCCTCGGCACTTCCTGAATAGAAATGCTGCTGCCTCTTGGGTGGAGCACAAATCAAAGAGGGGTGTAACTGCACCGCTAACCCCACCCTGGATCTGCCCCTGTTTGTGTCCTTTGTTTGAGAAGTGCAGCTCTAACTCTGTTTCTTGGATGTCTGAAGTTCAACTGCCTAAACCATACTATAGTAGTAATATGCATTCAAACCATGGATTGCTAGTGTTTTTTGTTATTTTTTTATAATGCAGCAATGCCTTGCCTCCCCATTCACAAACTAGTACCTTGTTGAATTAGAACTCTGTAAGCTGAACTGAAAAAAGTAGTCCCTAACTCCTTCAGTCTAAATATGTATACCTAATTTAACTTAAATGAGGTTTTTTTTCACTGTAGAAATACAATATAGCACAATTGCTATACTTGATGTAAGACAATTGTGGAGGTGGGAACTCAAAGCCTCACACAATAACAGCAGTCAGGGAAGCTGAGGATGTTTTTTGTAAAGATATCCCAAACTAAGTAAGGTTAATCTTGGGTGGTGTCATGGGATAGGATTTAAGTAAACAGTACAAATCTTTTCATTTTCTGTAAAAAAATATTTATATAGACACATAAACAATATTTACCTAGAATTAATGTGTAACAATATATTAGTGATTTCATTGAGTCACTCTGGGCCAGATTCTATTCCACATATCAGATGTTTAACTGGACTGAGGTGCCTAAGGATAAATTCCAACCACTGTATCTACTTTTGTAACACACTGGGCATATCTACACATGCAATTATTGCTATTTGGGTTTACTGTGCAGTAATTGATTATGCAGTAAACCAGAGTTGGGAACATGTGCAGCATCTTGGGAGCAGATTTACTCCTTATGGGAGTAGGCTGCTCCAGGCCTCATTTTTACCATGCTCCGCCCCCCTACACCAGCCAGGGGGAGCTGGAGGCTCTGGCCACAGGTGCCAGGGCCACTCTTCAAAAGGCAGTCTCATGTGATGCTCCCTGGCCATCAGCTTTTCTGGCCTGGACCAGTCTTCAGCCTCCTGACACAGCACTCTACGACACTGTCTACAGAGCATGTGCCCAGGATGTGATGGCTGTTCCAACCCCATGCCCAGGCAATGATGACCCATGCCGTGGGCTTCTGTTGTCCTGGAGGTCTGTGGCACCCTCTAGGACATGCTAGGGCACACTGTGCTCCAGGTCCATGACTTCCTGGAGGTGGTGGTGGAATTTCATGCCCTGGGTTTTCTGCAGTACATTGGGGCTCTAGATAGGACCCATATCCCTGTCACCTGCCTGCACCGGGGGGCACCTGTATTACAGCTGGCAGAGCTTCTATTTGGTTGTGCTTCAGGCTGTGGTAGACCAGCTGGGTGCCTGTAATAACATCAGTGCTGGCTGGGCAGGTAGCGCCTATGATCCTTGGCTTTTCTGGAACTCCTCCCTGACTGCCCTGGTGGAGAGTGGGCACTTTGTGCCAGGTGGTCTGAACCTCCAGTTGGGCAAGGTGACTGTCCCTTTCCTCCTTATTGGTGACCCCACCCACCCACTCCTGCCTTGGCTCATGCAGCCCGCAAGACACATTTCAACACGTGTCTTGACTGTAACCACACAGTAGACAAATTTATTTCACAGTAACTGCCTGCATGTGTAGATGGTGACACATTACTGAGCAGCAAATCAGTCTGCTGTGCAGTAAAGTATTTCATGTAGATGCACCCATTATCTTCTTATCTAGCAGACTAAGCCAGAAAAAAAGCATGGAGGAGAAGGATGCGCCCACAATTTGCATGGATGAGCAGGATGGATTAGAGTTACATTTAGATGCCTAATGCACTTATGCACCTAGGAAATGGAATAGAATCTGGGCCTCTGAATTTATCACTCTTTCACAATTAATTGTTGCAGCCAATTTAACCTCCTGCTCTTCCCATTACTCTAGCTGCTTACAGGGGCCATAAAGGGCTCAGTAGATTGGTGGGGATGATTACTCCAGTAAGAGAACAGTATAGAGCTGGCTTAAGTGGCCTGATGAGGCTATGTCAGTAGTGGGGCTGCAAGCAGAAGGTCAAGCATGGAATGGGGCTATATCTGGAGTACAGAAATTTATGGGAATTCTGGATTAAAGATCAGACATAAGTGTCATGACCCAAAAGGCATGACTGTGTGTGTGTGCTTCGGCACCAGAATTATCCCCGTCAAGTTGCAGAGCATTGCACGGGAGAGTTTCCTGTAGCAGAGGAAACCCCGGTGCAGGGACCAGTTTCCCGCCTTTTCTGCAGCTTCTTTTGCAGAGTGCATTGCTCATGTTGCAAGAGGAATGCACGGTGCAAAAGAGTTCCCGCCACCGGTATGCAGATTCGTTCCCCGTGATTGGCTAGTGCTAAATTATTCACACGTGGCGGCTAACGATTGGCCTGTTAGCCGTATAAGAGGCTTGAGCAGTTTCCGCCCAAGCCGAAGAGGACTCCACATCCATCTCGTGGGGACTCTGGATACACGGCAGGGTAATAGAGACCCTGTGTGAGATCCAGAGGAGCGTGGCGGCCTGATCCACCGCCCACCTCTTCCCGTCTTCGAACGCAACTTTTATAAGACGTATTTACGATTCCTATTTTGGTGGCTCGTTCACCCAGAGCATCCGGAGCCCTGCACCGTGGAGCCTAGCAACCTCCACGAGACCGTCTGTGTTGTTTGTCTGTAACTGCAACTTAAGCAAGTTTTCCAGCCTACACCACTGCCATCTCGGTGTAAGTAAATAATCTTTTAAACTACCGCTACGCGTCC
>NW_005842582.1:722539-730084 GCF_000455745.1 Alligator sinensis
CATGATTGTGTGTGTGTGCTTCGGCACCAGAATTATCCCCGTCAAGTTGCAGAGCATTGCACGGGAGAGTTTCCTGTAGCAGAGGAAACCCCGGTGCAGGGACCAGTTTCCCGCCTTTTCTGCAGCTTCTTTTGCAGAGTGCATTGCTCATGTTGCAAGAGGAATGCACGGTGCAAAAGAGTTCCCGCCACCGGTATGCAGATTCGTTCCCCGTGATTGGCTAATGCTCAATTATTCACACGTGGCAGCTATTGGCCTGTTAGCCGTATAAAAGGCTTGAGCAGTTTCCGCCCAAGCCGAAGAGGACTCCACTTCCATCTCGTGGGGACTCTGGGTACACGGTAGGGTAATAGAAACCCTGTGTGAGATCCAGAGGAGCGTGGCGGCCTGATCCACCGCCCACCTCTTCCCGTCTTCGAACGCAACTTTTATAAGACGTATTTACGATTTCTATTTTGGTGGCTCGTTCACCCAGAGCATCCGGAGCTCTGTACCGTGGAGCCTAGCAACCTCCACGAGACCGTCTGTGTTGTTTGTCTGTAACTGCAACTTAATCAAGCTTTCCAGCCTACACCACTGCCATCTCGGTGTAAGTAAACAATCTTTTAAACTACCGCTACGCGTCCGTGCCTAATTCCAGCTCGAAGGCCTTCCCTCTCCGCCCCGGCGTGCCCGGGCTGCTGGCCACAGCCCGCGTGCAGCGCGAAAAAGGGTTTTGGGCGCTCCCGGCCCGCACAATAAGGAAGGAAAGATTGCCTTACCTTAGGACCAGAATCTAGCCTTTAGTCAGTTTTGGCATTCAAGAAAGCTTTCACCACAGACTTCCTCAACAGAATTCAGAACATCAACCACCTGAGAAGACCTTACTTACAGCCATGGATATCACCAGCCTATATACTAACAACCCACACCATGAAGGCACAGCTGTCTGCCTGAAATACTTTTACGAACATGGAATACATTCAGATTTGCAATAATATGTTGTACAAATCATCCACTTCATCCTCATCCACAACAACTTCACTTTCAACAATCATCATTTCATCCAAACTGTGGGCACAGTTGTGGGCACAAAGATGGCCCCTCATCATGACAATCTATTTATGAGCCACCTGGAGGAAAAATTTCTATAAAGCTGCATCATCAAACCTTGCTAGATACCACAATCCATATCCAGGATGACATCCTACAAACCACTATATACAGAAAACCAACAGACCACCATACCAATGTCCACTATATTAGCAATCATCCCAAATACACCAAAAAATCTGTTATCTACATCCAGGCTTTCAGAGACTAGTGTATCTGCTCTGAGGAGGACACTCATGATGTCCACTTGACCAGTTTAAAATCTGCCTTTATACAACAAGGACACTACAGTAGAGAAATAGACTGTACACTTCAAAGAGCTATCCAAATACCCCACATTAACCTGTTACAAGGCAACAAAGAAAGCCCCCTGTGAATGCACTTCACTCAAAGTCACTGACCACTCCCCCCCTGGAACCAATCAGAAGAACCATAAAGCAACCACAACCTATACTTGACAAAGAGGGAAAGATATAAAGTGAAAAATATTCCCAGCTCATCCACTCCTGGCTTTCAAACAACCCCCTAACTTTGCTCAACTTATTATCAGAAGCAAACTCTCCACTGGCCAACAGACTTCAAGTGGGACAGAGTCTTGCTTTGGCATGAAATGCTTAACCTGTCAGCACATATCCACCACCACTACTATCGATGCCCCTATAACAAAAACATCAGAATACATGGTTCTTACACATGCCTTTCTCAAAATGTGATATACTTGATCTAATGCACCAGGTACTCTCATAGCAACTACATGGGTGAAACTAAGTAGCAACTATGCACCAGTATGAACTCTCTCAGAAAAATTATAAGGGACAGAGATACACACACCATTAGGAGCACATTTTTCACTCCCTCTCTGACCTCACTCTCCTTACGCTCAACAAAAATCTACCTAACACCTTTAAAAGGAGAACTTAGGAACAAAAAATCATAAACTGGTTGGACACCAAAAACCAAGGACTAAACATTGATATTGGCTTTAAGGCACATTATATTTTCATGGAATCATAGAACCATGGAAAATGAGGGTTGGAAGGGACCTCAGGAGGTCATTTAGTTCAACCCCTTGCTCAAAGCATGACCTCCCCCAACTAGATCATCCCAGCCAAGGCTCTAAGGATGGAAATTCCACAGCCCTGCCAGATGGGGTTTCTCCAACCCAGCTCAACATGTACAGTCTTAGGTGCATGTTTGAATGGTGCACCTGGGAACAATAAACTCTGGTGTGATATACGCCAGGGTTTATTGCTGCACCTTAATTGCATGCGTTGACGCACCCATTTGGGAATAGCAAAACACGCAGTTTGGGGTTGGATTAAATGACCAGAGAGGTCTCTTGCATCCCTATTGCTGTCTGTGGCTAGTAATATATCAAGACATGTATTATTTCCCAATCCAAACAACAATGCACCCATTAACAGCTGGATCAACTGGGACTGAGTCTGGAGATAGGTGTAAATGTACATTTAAATCTGTGGAAGATGCCTTAAATGCTTTGTCAATGCATCCCAGACTACTTGCTTTTATAGGGATTAAAACAGAAACAATTAAAAACCCCTCTATATGAGGCAGCATAGGCTGTAAAATGACATAGCTCTACTGACTTCAGTGAAGCTACACTAGGTCATACTATCTGAGAATTTGGGTCACAAAGTTGAACACAGAATGGAACTGCCTCTCTCTAAGCCATCCTATAGAATTCTATAAGGGATTCCCCATTCCCTTTTGCAGCACAATCCTCAGAAAGCTTATACTTCCCTGTACAGAGACTTTGCTATTAAATTCCCTAGAAGATCCCCATAAGAGTTTCTTTTTTCAGTCTTATCTGAGTAGCCAGTGAATGAATTCCCCCCATGTAGAGTATGACCCTCTTTTTTGGTATTCCTGCTATATCTGCCAGCAAAATGGCCATCAACTTGCAGCTGTATCTTGTTTTGGAGCTTCCACTTACTTTTGGCTCCTAGACAGAGACAAAAATCCCTGTACGCACCGTGCCATTTAAATAATATATTATCACATACTGATTAATTCCTGTTTTATTTTCAGCATGAAAGTCTGTGGCATAGACCCCATATGGTAAAATAATAGGCTGAAATGGTAGCTGCCACTACCATCTGTTACTCATCCCTGATTTCACTCCCTCTTTCAAGGGCTGATTGCAATTTCTAGACCTTTTTAGTGAATGAGTCTTATTTTCTTTCAAGTTATTAACAAGATGACTTCTGTAATTCTATACAGACAGGGCCTGAAAAAGAAATGTTGAGAGCAGTGAACTTTCATAGCTAGTTTGCATAATACTAAGGAATAGAGGGCCTGCCAGCAATTGTGATGCATCAGGGAAATTTTTCTCCTCTCACATAACAAATATATCCTTTGAGTTGCTCTTGAAATACACTGGTGAAAGTGAAAAGGCAATGATTCTAGTGTCCAGCAGCCCTCAGGATCACCTTTCTAATACTGAACTTGAGTTCAGGATATAACAACAGATGGGCTAGGGACAGAAATGACACATAAACCGGTATAAGTGGGCATGTCTACACGTAGACATGCCAACATTGCTACAGCACCATGCTTTGGTATTTCCTTTTGGAAGTACTAAAGCATGGAACAGTAATCACCTATACTGCTCTGTGTATGAGGCGCACAGTTAGATTTTGCTGCTACGTTGCCATAGCGGAGTGCTAAAATGGGGGTGTGCGCCACTATGGTGATGTAGCTACCAATCATGTGTAGACCCATGTGATCACTAGTGCACTGTACAGTGATGTAGTGCATTGCTATGTTGCCGTAGGGTGACATGTAGATGTGCCTAGTGATCGTAACTGGTTCAAATCTGTAACACAACACAAGTTCAATGCACATAAACCACTTGCAAAATGGCCAAAATTGGTTAAAGATAAACCTGGATGGATATAGTATTAGACTTTACTGATTTCGATTAAATCACTTTATTGAACTTCTGTCCCAGATCCCCTTCAGATTCAATTTAACTCGCAGTCCCCCAGCATTCCAGGATGCTTTGCATCTCCCACACAACCCCTGCCTTGCAGGGTGGGTGGGCTAGTCTTGGCCTAAGCTGTCTGCTCCAGCTGAGCAGGGAGGCATGCTCTAGTGCCCCCTGGCCTCTGGCCTGGGCCACTGCCGGCATGTGGTTGCATTGTGGGAATCAAAAGTGAATGTCTGTTCACTTGCTTATCACTTCAATCTACACAGTTTAGATTAACCTGTGAAGACTGAATCAATTCAGGCTTGGGTTTTTTGACTATCTGTACTTTTGAAGGATAGCAGGCAACAACCTCTTAATATGAATATAAGTGATTTGTCACTGTCCTAATTTAAGTTAGTACTGATGTTTAAATAGGTAAACCTCACTAACTGTTATTGCAGGCACAATATATCCAAGAAGTGCGGTAATGGGAAGGTTAAACAACAGAATAAGTCTATTCGATGCAAACATAGAATGATAATTCAAAAGTCTGTGCAAATTTGGTGCCCTTTACATTTTTTTTGGAGTTTGTATTGAAATCTTGACTAGTGTCCCCATGATCTTCCCCATGAACCTCCATTAGCCACACTTCTGGAACTGTTTGACCTTCTTTGTACACAGAATGCCAGTGGAGTGGTGGTATACTTTTGTGATGTGAGTGAATGTCTCCCAAGGGAATAAGGTAAGCTGATTCAGCTCACTTCTTATTTGGAATCAAGGCAAAGCCCCTGATTATATCCAAAACCTCCCACTGAACTAAATTTATTTAAAAAAGCTACCATATTCCCTACCTTCCCCCTTGTAGTGACACTTCTTTGCATGCGAAGCATTCGTCTGTTTTCCTGCAACATTTCTCAGTCAGTACTGTCAAAGGCTACAGTGCATTTCTAGAATGAGGATGGGGAAAACTTACATTCCTGATAACTGCCTTTGTAGACAGCTGTATATGATAAGACAAAATTTCCAGTTATGTCCTTGGACTTAGAATAATCTTGTGTTTGCAGATATCCTTTCATGACCAAAGCTGCTTGTAAGAATTCTAACTGGGACTTCTTTTAGATTTGGGATGATCCCTTTTTCTCAGCTCTGGAACTGCTTATGAAACAGCATGCCAGTATAAAGAAAACTCCTTTTTCTTTCTGGTACAGAAGGAAATGTTCAGATGCTTTAAACAGTTAGCAATGAACTGAAAAGTCACCAGCAGGTTTTCGGTACGGAGTAACGAATTCCATGGTCCTAGACTCACATAAAAAAACCACGGATACTGTTTATCTGCTTGTATTAAGTAAAATTCAGAGCTTTCAAAGCAGGTGTGAAATATATTTAACTTGCAGTTTGCTGCCATTTTCCTGTTTTGTCATAACTGCAGGACTAGGCTTTGTATTGTCACCCAGACAAACTGATTCAAATCATAAATGACTTGTGTCATCCAGCCACATGCATAATTAACCTATAAAACACTGTTCTCCTCAGGAACCCTGTTATTAGATCACTGTCTTCAAAATTTACCTGAGGTTGCTTTTTGTTTCAGATTTAAATTGCAGCTGCTTAATATCCATATCTGTGTAGTACCCAGCCCATGATTGCAAACAAGCACTTAATTCACAAATTATTACTAACTTACTGCATGTCATTTATCTTCAGGGATCCTGGTTTTCTCTGATTAACCCCGTCTCAGTCCCCCCAGGTGAAAAAAAAGTAATCACAAATCTGCATTTTTCTGTGATTAAAATGAAACACCACTATATGTATCTATTAGTGGTGTTTCATTTATATCAGGAAAATATGTGGATGGGGGGGCGGGGGGGGGTTAACCAAAAATTAAGGATTTTTTTTTTATCAGAGAGAACCAGGATCCTTGTTCATTTTAAACTTTTATTGCTTCCCCCATCCATGATTTGCAACAGCTCACTATGGAATACAGGGTCAGATTCTCAGCTGGTGTCGATCAGAGTAATTTCATTGAAGGAATGTAACTACACCAAGCTGAGAACATGGTCCATTAGTGTTTATGTACAGGAAGACTCTAAACATCACTTTAATGTCTGGCTCATGATGCAGAAGGACATAATTGTTTGACATAGACTATATGCTTGTTTTTTTTTAGGAGTTTAGCTGGAAAGAGATGGCAAAGGTTTTAGAAGTCAGTGATCTCTCTCAGCTCTACAAACAAGGCAAGACTGGGCTTTATTTTCTTATGGGAAGTTTCCAAGCATCAATACTTTACAAGTTACCCTCAGAGGCAGTGCAATATCTGTTTCAAGTTAACAAGCTTTGTTTTTCAGGCCACAAGTAAAATCAGAACAAAGTAAAAGTTCAGATTTGTTTGAAAACAACCCAAATTGTGCACCGTGTGAAAAGAAGGTAAAAAGAGGGTCAGGGAAGCTGAGAATGGAGGGGGGAAGGAAGGAAGGAAGCGGGGGAATCTCTCTAAAGGGCAGAAAGCAATTTTTCCTGTTTCAAGAGCAGGGCAATGCAGAATGGGAAAAATGAAATTAAAAAAAAAAGAAGAAAGCAAAGTCAGTGGGGAAATAGTTTCATGATACTACAGTTAACTTTCTGTAGGTGAATTGGCTGTTCCCACCTGATGATTAGGTCACAGGGATTGTAACCAATGTTTCTTGTATTAGTGTTAATTAGAGTGACATGCAATGACCAACAGTAATCTGAGTAATGTGTGCACAAAACACGAAACCCAATTCTGCCCTCACTTACACCTATTCAGCTCAGTGAGGAATTTAATCACCGTTTGGCTTAACCTGACCTTTTAAATCTCTGATTTCTGGAAAAAGTTATAGCTGTGACAGGGGACTGGTTCACCACACCCAAGCCTGTGCAGTAAACTTTGATGAAACTGAAATCATTTTGAGGTTTGAACCCCTGCCCTTATTTTTCAGGTTAATTTTGCACACCTATTAGGATTAGGGTTTCTAGCTGAAGATTTGAAGACACATTAGCAGTATTAATACATTCAGGTTTAGAACTGCTCTGTGAAGGTGATGAGAATTATTGTACAAGAGGCAAGGATTTTCTGGGGGTGATATCTTTTCTTGGATCAACTGTATGGCTGGAGTCAAGTTAGACAAGGTGTTGAATGCAAGACATTCTTCATCAAGTCAATGCCTTGCATTTTAAAGCTTGTCTAACTTTATTCCAAACAAGCAGTTGGTCCAATAAAAGATAGCACCTCCAAAAAAATCCTTGCCTCTTGTATGATTTATAGACCGTCATGGCTACAACATCGCTCTAGCACTACCAAGAAGTATTATACTCATTTATTCTTGAGGCCCAAAGCAATCAAAGGAGTTACACAGCTTTCTGCAGTAGTTTACTGGCAGCTCAAAGAGGAAAACCTAGGTCTCTGGAGTTACACATTAACCACAAGACCAGCCTTCCTCCTCACAACTGATGTTGCCTGTGACTTCATCAATACTGGGGTATCAGGAGAGTTGCCAAGCAGGAAT
>NW_005842582.1:730115-733395 GCF_000455745.1 Alligator sinensis
AGCATCTTTCTCATGTAGAAAATTAATAGCCAGCAACCATAAATTTGCATTCAACTATTTGGGCCTTTCTTCTGGGGAAAAGAAAAGAGACATTCAACATATGCGTTCAGGTCTGGAGCCAAACTTTCCCATGTTTTAGGGATTCAGGAAGATAAATTATTTGCTATTTTTAGCCATGTCCCCATGAGCATGAATGTGCGGTTTGTGGGATCTCAAAGCCTTTTGTGGTGCTCTGAAATGCATGTGGCACTCATGATTCTGCTTGCCACACTACATATTTACAGTGCAGTGGCAAAATCAGATACTGGGAAATCCTGGTATCTAAAAAACCCACAGTAGAAAAAAGGATGTAGCTGCAGCATGTGCTTCCCAAAACCAAAGCCTGGCTGGCTAGAGCCACACTCTGTCTGTCGGCCAGGCTCCAAGCAGACAAATCACCACTGCTGCAGCCCTGGGAGCCCCCCAGGACCCCACGAAAGGCTACTGGGGCCAGCTCAGGTGCTGGCCCCAGCCTCCCTTCTCCCACCCAGGGCAATTTGTCACACACCAGAGCGCATGTGTAGGGGCATGCCTGGGGACAACTAGAAGTGGCACAAATATGTGCAGCTGCTATTTGTCCCCAGAGAAATGCATGTTCCTATTCATGGGGATGTACCCTTTGAGGAACTATTAGGGGACTTTCAACATGAGAAAGATACTTATTTCTGCTTGGCAAATCTCTTGATACCCTAGTACTTATACAGTCACAGGCAACATCAGTAGTGAGGAAGAAGACTGGTCTTGTGGTTAACATGTAGGGCTGGAACTCCTGGACTTGGTCCTTGCAGAGAGTAAAAGGAATGCAGATGCAGAGGTTCAGCTCTATGCATCACTCATATCCCATTTAGACCTTTAGGACCAGGTCCAAGGTAGCACTTGAAACTTGCGCTTGCCTTTAAATACATGAGTAACCACACTGAAGCAAATGGGGCTGCACTGACTTACCAGATGAGGATCTGGCTTGTTGTCATTAGCACAAGTGATACCAACATTACTGTAATAGCATCAGCACCTATATCCTATGAAGGCTGCAATCCTGAGTTACATGCTCACAACCCCTTTGGGAGGTCTGATGTTCTATATGTGAAAGATCCCAGTTGTGAAACAAACAGTGTGGGAGGTAGCTGGAGTTTACAGATCTTCAGGTATAATTTCAACACTGCAGATTACTGAGCATTGAAACATAGCTCTGCATTAGCTTGCATTCACTCAATTCCATGCTCATTGTCACACCGGCTCCTGACTGTGAGACAGCAACCAAGTCCCAAGGAGTAGGCCTGTGCGAGTCAGCAGTGATCCAATCTGGCTTTGGATCCGGCCGCTTCGGATGGCCGTGATCCGATCTGGAGCTCCAGACCAGGTTTCCGCTTTGATCCGGCCAAAGCGACTCCGAAGCTTTGGAGCCAGCTCGGAGATTTGGGCATAGGATGTAATGGGGAATCAATGAAATATCTATAACTTTGTTGTTTTTTGTCCAATTTGGATGAAACTTGTACAGATGGTAGCCTCTGCTGAGAGCATGAAACACAACAAGTTTCAAGAATATCAGTGCAGGGGTTTGGGGAGAACCATACCCCAAATTCTTGAAAGCCAAACATGTCACGGCTGTGTCTCAGACCACAGGAGGGTGAAAAGTGCACAGATGGTAGCTCTTACTGAGGCCACAAAACTTGCCAAGTTTCAAGGAGATTGGTGAGAGGTTTTGGGGGAACTGCACCCCAAGCTGCGGACAAGCAAAACTGGTGCCATGGGTGTGTTCAGGCGCAGCGGGGGTGACAGCTGCAGGGATGGTGGCCCTTGCTGTGACGCCTGGCAGCTGTGGAGGAGATCGGTGCAGGGGGGCTCTGGGGCCCTGCACCTCTGGCTGCTGATGGGCAAAACTCGTGCCAAGACTGTCTGTCCTGGGGCAGTTGATTGTTTGTATTGAGTCTTTCCTCTCCTTAGCCTGGTTTTGTAGGTGCTAATTGCTGCTCGTTAAGTCGTTATGTAGTAGCTAGGTCCTGTGTATTGAGCTGGGTCCCGAGTCCCTGGTCCCTGAGTGAATCATGATTCATTGATCGGTAACTGGGAACAGCAACCTAGCAGCTAGGCCTGCAGCAGTGTCTCCCCTCCCCGCCCCAAGACAGCCCCAGTCATTTTGCTTGTCCGTAGCTTGAGGGGCAGTTACCCCCCAAACCCCTGCACTGATCTTCTTGAAAATTGGCAGGCTTTGTGGCCTCAGTAAGAGCTACCACCCCTGCAGTTTTCACCCCACTACGTTGTAACGCCTAGACATGACATGAGTTTTGCTTTCAAGAATTTGGGGTGCTGTTCCCTCCAAGCCTCTGCACCAATCTTCTTGAAACTTGTCAGGTTTCATGCTCTCTGCAGAGTCTATCACTCCTGAAAATTCCATCCAAATCAGACAAAAAACAACAAAGTTATAGATATTTTATTGTTTCCCCATTATACCCTATGGCCGGATCTCTGAGGCGGCTCCAAAGTGCTTTGGGAAGCCGAACGAGGCAATGCTTCGACCCGGACGTGCTGCTTCCGCGTCCGAAGCTTCTCCGGATCCGAAGCTCTGTCCGAAGCCTTGCACAGCCCTACCAAGGAGTAGCTTGGGGTTTAGAGTACTCAGTTCAATTCCCTGTTTCACTATGAGGATGTAAAGTGTAAAAAGCACCCTATTCAAAGTCTCAGATGACACTAAGATGTGGGGAGAAATGGGCATGCTAGAAGGGAGAAATAGGCTGCAATAGGACCTAAACAGGTTACAGGGGTGGGCGGATGGGAACAGGATGGGTTTCAACACTGACAAGTGCAAGGTGTGGCACCTGGGGAGGAAGACCCAGCAGCAGACCTACAGGCTGGGGAACTCCCTTCTCGTCCGTGCTGAGGCAGAGAAGGATCTTGGAGTCATTATTGATGCCAAAATGAACATGGGCCAGCAGTGTGGGGACGCGGTCAGGAAGGCCAACTGCACCTTGTCACGCATCCACAGATGCATCTCAAGCAGGTCCAAGGAGGTGATCCTCCCCCTCTATGCGACACTGGTCAGGCCGCAGTTGGAGTACTTCATCCAGTTCTGGGCGCCGCACTTCAGGAGGGATGTGGACAGCATTGAGAGGGTCCAGAGGAGGGCCACCCGCATGATCAGGGGGCAGCAGGGCAGGCCCTACGAGGAGAAGGTATGGGACCTGAACCTGTTCAGCCTCCACAAGAGAAGGCTGAGGGGGGATCTAGTGGCTGTTTACAAACT